>NW_025727276.1:0-133160 GCF_021461385.2 Schistocerca piceifrons | reverse complement strand
CTAACTTACTATGATTTGAACCTCTCTTGTGATTCCAGTTTTAGATTCCGATGCATCACTTGAGGTTTACTGTATCCGTGGTACCTTCTTATTGACGATGAAACACAGAAATTGCATCCGAATTTAATACAATTGGCATAATGCCGACTTAAGTACAAGAGGACTGACACCCTCACTTTCTATGTTTTGAACCTCTCCTGTGAGTCCAGTTTTAGATTCCGATGCTTCTTTTCAGGTTTACTGTATACGTTGCACCTTCTTATTGACGATGAAAAACAGAGATTGCATCTGAATTTAATACCAAAGGCACAATGGCGACTGAAGTAATAGAGGACTGATATTCTAACTTTCTATTATTTGAACCTCTCCTGCGAGTCCAGTTTTAGATTTCGATGCTTCACTTCCGGTTTACTGAATCCCTTGGACTTTCTTATTGACGATGAAACACAAAAATTGCATCCAAATGTAATACAAATGTCACAATACCGGCTTAACTACAATAGGAGTGACAATCTAATTTTCTATTATTTGAACCTGGCCTGTGAGTCCAGTTTTGATTCTGATGCTTCACTTCAGGTCTACTGTATCCCTTGGACCTTCTTATTGACGATGAAACACAGAAATTGCATCCGAAATTAATACAAATGGCACAATGCCGACTTAAGTACAACAGGACAGACATTCTAACTTTCTATGATTTCAACTTCTCCTGTGAGTCTAGTTTTAGATACCGATGCTTCACTTCAGATTTACTGAACTCCTTGGACCTTCTTATTGACGATGAGACACAGAAATTGCATCCGAATTTAATACAAAAGGCGCAATGCCGACTTAAGTACAAGAGGAATGACATTCTCACTTTCTACGATTTGAACCTCTCCTGTGAGTTTAGTTATAGTTTCCGATGCTTCACTTCAGGTTTACTGTATCCCTTGGACCTTCTTATTGACGATGAAACACAGAAATTGCATCCAAATTTAATACAAATGGCACAATGCCGACTTAAGTACAAGAGGACTGACACTCTCACTTTCTGTGATTTGAACCTCTCCTGTGAGTCCAGTTTAAGATTCCGACGCTTCACTTCAGGTTTACTGTCAACCTTGCACCTTCTTATTGACGATGAAACACAGAATTTGCATCGGAATTTAATACAAAAGGCACAATGCCGACTTAACTAAAAGAGGACCGACACTCTAACTTTCTATGATTTGAACCCCTCCTGTGAGTCCAGTTTTAGATTGCGATGCTTCACTTCAGCTTTACTGTATCCCTTGGACCCTCTTATAGATGATGAAACACAGAAATTGCATCCGAATTCAATACTAATGGCACAATACCGACTTAAGTACAAGAGGAGTGACACTCTAACTTACTATGATTTGAACCTCTCTTGTGATTCCAGTTTTAGATTCTGATGCATCACTTGAGGTTTACTGTATCCCTTGTACCTTCTTAATGACGATGAAACACAGAAATTGCATCCGAATTTAATACAATTGGCATAATGCCGACTTAAGTTAAAGAGGACTGACACCCTCACTTTCTATGTTTTGAACCTCTCCTGTGAGTCCAGTTTTATATTCCGATGCTTCTTTTCAGGTTTACTGTATACGTTGCACCTTCTTATTGACGATGAAAAACAGAGATTGCATCTGAATTTAATACCAAAGGCACAATGGCGACTGAAGTAATAGAGGACTGATATTCTAACTTTCTTTTATTTGAACCTCTCCTGCGAGTCCAGTTTTAGATTTCGATGCTTCACTTCCGGTTTACTGAATCCCTTGGACTTTCTTATTGACGATGAAACACAAAAATTGCGTCGAAATGTAATACAAATGTCACAATACCGGCTTAACTACAAGAGGAGTGACAATCAAATTTTCTATTATTTGAACCTCGCCTGTGAGTCCAGTTTTAGATTCTGATGCTTCACTTCAGGTTTACTGTATCCCTTGGACCTTCTTATTGACGATGAAACACAGAAATTGCATCCGAATTTAATACAGATTGCACAATGCCGACTTAAGTACAAGAGGACTGACACTCTCACTTTCTATGATTTGACCTCTCCTGGGAGTCCAGTTTTAGATTCCGATGCTTCACTTCAGGTTTTCTGTATCCCTTGGACCTTCTTATTGACGATGAAACACAGAAATTGCATCCGAAATTAATACAAATGGCACAATGCCGACTTAAGTACAACAGGACAGACATTCTAACTTTCTATGATTTGAACTTCTCCTGTGAGTCTAGTTTTAGATACCGATGCTTCACTTCAGATTTACTGAACTCCTAGGACCTTCTTATTGACGATGAGACACAGAAATTGCATCCGAATTTAATACAAAAGGCACAATGTCGTCTAAAGTAAAAGTGGACTGACACTCTAACATTCTATGATTTGAACCTCTCCTGTGAGTCCAGTTTTAGATTCCGATGCTTCACTTCAGGTTTGCTGTATAACTTGCACCTTCTTATTGACGATGAAAGACAGAAATTTCATCTGAATTTAATACAAAAGGCACAATGCCGACTTAAGTACAGGAGGAATGACACTCTCACTTTCTACGATTTGAACCACAACTTTGAATTCAGTTTTAGATTCCGATGCTTCACTTCAGGTTTTCTGTATACCTTGCACCTTCTTATTGGCGGTGAAGGACAGAAATTGCATCCGAATTCAATACAAAAGGCACAATGCCGACTTAAGTACAAGAGGACTGGCACTCTCACTTTCTATGATTTGAACCTCTCCTGTGAGCTTAGTTTTAGATTCCAATGCTTCACTTTAGGTTTACTCTATACCTTGCACCTTCTAATTGACGATGAAACACAGAAATTGCATCCGAATTTAATACAAAAGGCACAATGCCGACTTAAGTACAGGAGGACTGACACTCTCACTTTCTACGATTTGAACCTCTCCTGTGAGTCCAGTTATAGATTCCGATGCTTCACTTCAGGTTTACTGTATCCCTTGGACGTTCTTATTGACGATGAAACACAGATATTGCATCGGACTTTAATACAAAAGGCACAATGCCGACTTAACTAAAAGAGGACTGAGACTCTAACTTTCAATGATTTGAACCCCTCCAGTGAGTCCAGTTTTAGTGTCCGATGCTTTACTTCAGGTTTACTGTATACCTTGGACCTTCTTATTGACGATGAAACACAGAAATTGCATCCGAATTTAATACAAAAGGCACAATGTCGACTTAAGTAAAAGTGGACTGACACTCTAACATTCTATGATTTGAACCTCTCCTGTGAGTCCAGTTTAAGATTCCGATGCTTCACTTCAGCTTTACTGCATCCCTTGGACGTTCTTATAGATGATGAAACACAGAAATTGCATCCGAATTCAATACAAAAGGCACAATACCGACTTAAGTACAGGAGGACAGACACTCTAACTTTCTATGATTTGAACCTCTCCTGTGAGTCTAGTTTTAGATTCCGATGCTTCACTTCAGGTTTACTGTATCCCTTGGACCTTCTTATTGACGATGAAACACAGAAATTGCATCCGAATTTAATACAAAAGGCACAATGCCGACTTAAGTACAAGAGGACTGACACTCTCACTTGCTATGATTTGAACCTCTCCTGTGAGTCCAGTTTTAGATTCCGTTGCTTCACTTCAGCTTTGCTGTATAACTTGCACCTTCTTATTGACGATGAAACACAGAAATTGCATCCGAAATTAATACAAATGGCACAATGCCGACTTAAGTACAACAGGACAGACATTCTAACTTTCTATGATTTGAACTTCTCCTGTGAGTCTAGTTTTAGATACCGATGCTTCACTTCAGATTTACTGAACTCCTTGGACCTTCTTATTGACGATGAGACACAGAAATTGCATCCGAATTTAATACAAAAAGCACAATGTCGTCTAAAGTAAAAGTGGACTGACACTCTAACATTCTATGATTTGAACCTCTCCTGTGAGTCCAGTTTTAGATTCCGATGCTTCACTTCAGGTTTGCTGTATAACTTGCACCTTCTTATTGACGATGAAAGACAGAAATTTCATCTGAATTTAATACAAAAGGCACAATACCGACTTAAGTACAGGAGGACAGACACTCTAACTTTCTATGATTTGAACCTCTCCTGTGAGTCTAGTTTTAGATTCCGATGCTTCACTTCAGGTTTACTGTATCCCTTGGACCTTCTTATTGACGATGAAACACAGAAATTGCATCTGAATTTAATACAAAAGGCACAATGCCGACTTAAGTACAAGAAAAAGGACACTCTCACTTTCTACGGTTTGAACCACGCCTTTGTGTCCAGTTTTAGATTCCGATGCTTCACTTCAGGTTTACTGTATACCTTGCACCTTCTTATTTGCGGTAAAGCACAGAAATTGCATCCGAATTCAATACAAATGGCACAATACCGGCTTAAGTACAAGAGGAGTGACACTCTAACGTACTATGATTTGAACCTCTCTTGTGATACCAGTTTTAGATTCCGATGCTTCACTTGAGGTTTACTGTATCCCTTGGACCTTCTTATTGACGATGAAACACAAAAATTGCATCCGAATTTAATACAATTGGCATAATGCTGACTTAAGTGCAAGAGGACTGACACCCTCACTTTCTATGATTTGAACCTCTCCTGTGAGTCCAGTTTGGATTCCGATGCTTCTTTTCAGGTTTACTGTATACGTTGCACCTTCTTATTGACGATGAAAAACAGAGATTGCATCCGAATTTAATACCGAAGGCACAATGGCGACGTAAGTAATAGAGGACTGATATTCTAACTTTCTATGATTTGAACCTCTCCTGCGAGTTCAGTTTTAGATTTCGATGCATCACTTCCGGTTTACTGTATCCCCTGGACCTTCTTATTGACGATGAAACACAAAAATTGCATCCAAATGTAATACAAATGTCACAATACCGGCTTAACTACAAGAGGAGTGACAATCTAATTTTCTATGATTTGAACCTGGCCTGTGAGTCCAGTTTTAGATTCTGATGCTTCACTTCAGGTTTACTGTATCCCTTGGACCTTCTTATTGACGATGAAACACAGAAATTGCATCCGAATTTAATACAAATTGCACAATGCCGACTTAAGTACAAGAGGGCTGACACTCTCACTTTCTATGATTTGACCTCTCCTGGGAGTCCAGTTTTAGATTCCGATGCTTCACTTCAGGTTTTCTGTATCCCTTGGACCTTCTTATTGACGATGAAACACAGAAATTGCATCCGAATTTAATACAAAAGGCACAATGTCGACCTAAGTAAAAGTGGACTGACACTCTAACATTCCGTGAATTGAACCTCTCCTGTGAGTCCAGTTTAAGATTCCGATGCTTCACTTCAGCTTTACTGCATCCCTTGGACCTTCTTATAGATGATGAAACACAGAAATTGCATCCGAATTCAATACAAAAGGCACAATACCGACTTAAGTACAAGAGAAGTGACACTCTAACTTACTATGATTTGAACCTCTCCTGTGATTCCAGTTTTAGATTCCGCTGCTTCACTTTAGGTTTACTGTATACCTTGCAACTTCTTAATGACAATGAAATTCAGAAATTGCATCCGAATTTAATACCGAAGGCACAATGCCGACTTAAGTAGAAGAAGACTGACACCCTCACTTTCTATGATTTGAACCTCTCCTGTGAGTCCAGTTTTAGATTCCGATGCTTCTTTTCAGGTTTACTGTATACGTTGCACCTTCTTATTAACGATGAAAAACAGAAATTGCATCCGAATTTAATACCAAAGGCACAATGACGACTTAAGTAATAGAGGACTGACATTCTAACTTTCTATGATTTGAACCTCTCCTGTGACTCCAGTTTTAGATTTCGATGCTTCACTTCCGATTTACTGTATCCCTTGGACCTTCAAATTGACGATGAAACACAGAAATTGCATCCAAATGTAATACAAATGTCACAATACCGGCTTAACTACAAGAGGAGTGACAATCTAACTTACTATGATTTGATCCTCGCCTGTGAGTCCAGTTTTAGATTCTGATGCTTCACTTCAGGTTTTCTGTATCCCTTGGACCTTCTCATTGACGATGAAACACAGAAATTGCTTCCGAAATTAATACAAATGGCACAATGCCGACTTAAGTACAAGAGGACAGACACTCTAACTTTCTGTGATTTGAACCTCTCCTGTGAGTCTAGTTTTAGATTTCGATGCATCACTTCAGGTTTACTGTATCCCTTGGACCTTCTTATTGACGATGAAAGACAGAAATTGCATCCGAATTTAATACAAAAGGCGCAATGCCGACGTAAGTACAAGAGGAATGACATTCTCACTTTCTACGATTTGAACCTCTCCTGTGAGTTTAGTTATAGTTTCCGATGCTTCACTTCAGGTTTACTGTATCTCTTGGACCTTCTTATTGACGATGAAACACAGAAATTGCATCCAAATTTAATACAAATGGCACAATGCCGACTTAAGTACAAGAGGACTGACACTCTCACTTTCTGTGATTTGAACCTCTCCTGTGAGTCCAGTTTAAGATTCCGACGCTTCACTTCAGGTTTACTGTAAACCTTGCACCTTCTTATTGACGATGAAACACAGAATTTGCATCGGAATTTAATACAAAAGGCACAATGCCGACTTAACTAAAAGAGGACCGACACTCTAACTTTCTATGATTTGAACCCCTCCTGTGAGTCCAGTTTTAGATTGCGATGCTTCACTTCAGCTTTACTGTATCCCTTGGACCCTCTTATAGATGATGAAACACAGAAATTGCATCCGAATTCAATACAAATGGCACAATACCGACTTAAGTACAAGAGGAGTGACACTCTAACTTACTATGATTTGAACCTCTCTTGTGATTCCAGTTTTAGATTCTGATGCATCACTTGAGGTTTACTATATCCCTTGTACCTTCTTATTGACGATGAAACACAGAAATTGCATCCGAATTTAATACAATTGGCATAATGCCGACTTAAGTACAAGAGGACTGACACCCTCACTTTCTATGTTTTGAACCTCTCCTGTGAGTCCAGTTTTATATTCCGATGCTTCTTTTCTGGTTTACTGTATACGTTGCACCTTCTTATTGACGATGAAAAACATAGATTGCATCTGAATTTAATACCAAAGGCACAATGGCGACTGAAGTAATAGAGGACTGATATTCTAACTTTCTATTATTTGAACCTCTCCTGCGAGTCCAGTTTTAGATTTCGATGCTTCACTTCCGGTTTACTGAATCCCTTGGACTTTCTTATTGACGATGAAACACAAAAATTGCATCCAAATGTAATACAAATGTCACAATACCGGCTTAACTACAAGAGGAGTGACAATCAAATTTTCTATTATTTGAACCTCGCCTGTGAGTCCAGTTTTAGATTCTGATGCTTCACTTCAGGTTTACTGTATCCCTTGGACCTTCTTATTGACGATGAAACACAGAAATTGCATCCGAATTTAATACAGATTGCACAATGCCGACTTAAGTACAAGAGGACTGACACTCTCACTTTCTATGATTTGACCTCTCCTGGGAGTCCAGTTTTAGATTCCGATGCTTCACTTCAGGTTTTCTGTATCCCTTGGACCTTCTTATTGACGATGAAACACAGAAATTGCATCCGAAATTAATACAAATGGCACAATGCCGACTTAAGTACAACAGGACAGACATTCTAACTTTCTATGATTTGAACTTCTCCTGTGAGTCTAGTTTTAGATACCGATGCTTCACTTCAGATTTACTGAACTCCTAGGACCTTCTTATTGACGATGAGACACAGAAATTGCATCCGAATTTAATACAAAAGGCACAATGTCGTCTAAAGTAAAAGTGGACTGACACTCTAACATTCTATGATTTGAACCTCTCCTGTGAGTCCAGTTTTAGATTCCGATGCTTCACTTCAGGTTTGCTGTATAACTTGCACCTTCTTATTGACGATGAAAGACAGAAATTTCATCTGAATTTAATACAAAAGGCACAATGCCGACTTAAGTACAGGAGGAATGACACTCTCACTTTCTACGATTTGAACCACAACTTTGAATTCAGTTTTAGATTCCGATGCTTCACTTCAGGTTTTCTGTATACCTTGCACCTTCTTATTGGCGGTGAAGGACAGAAATTGCATCCGAATTCAATACAAAAGGCACAATGCCGACTTAAGTACAAGAGGACTGGCACTCTCACTTTCTATGATTTGAACCTCTCCTGTGAGCTTAGTTTTAGATTCCAATGCTTCACTTTAGGTTTACTCTATACCTTGCACCTTCTAATTGACGATGAAACACAGAAATTGCATCCGAATTTAATACAAAAGGCACAATGCCGACATAAGTACAGGAGGACTGACACTCTCACTTTCTACGATTTGAACCTCTCCTGTGAGTCCAGTTATAGATTCCGATGCTTCACTTCAGGTTTACTGTATCCCTTGGACCTTCTTATTGACGATGAAACACAGAAATTGCATCCGAATTTAATACAAAAGGCACAATGTCGACTTAAGTAAAAGTGGACTGACACTCTAACATTCTATGATTTGAACCTCTCCTGTGAGTCCAGTTTAAGATTCCGATGCTTCACTTCAGCTTTACTGCATCCCTTGGACGTTCTTATAGATGATGAAACACAGAAATTGCATCCGAATTCAATACAAAAGGCACAATACCGACTTAAGTACAGGAGGAAAGACACTCTAACTTTCTATGATTTGAACCTCTCCTGTGAGTCTAGTTTTAGATTCCGATGCTTCACTTCAGGTTTACTGTATCCCTTGGACCTTCTTATTGACGATGAAACACAGAAATTGCATCCGAATTTAATACAAAAGGCACAATGTCGTCTAAAGTAAAAGTGGACTGACACTCTAACATTCTATGATTTGAACCTCTCCTGTGAGTCCAGTTTTAGATTCCGATGCTTCACTTCAGGTTTGCTGTATAACTTGCACCTTCTTATTGACGATGAAAGACAGAAATTTCATCTGAATTTAATACAAAAGGCACAATACCGACTTAAGTACAGGAGGACAGACACTCTAACTTTCTATGATTTGAACCTCTCCTGTGAGTCTAGTTTTAGATTCCGATGCTTCACTTCAGGTTTACTGTATCCCTTGGACCTTCTTATTGACGATGAAACACAGAAATTGCATCTGAATTTAATACAAAAGGCACAATGCCGACTTAAGTACAAGAAAAAGGACACTCTCACTTTCTACGGTTTGAACCACGCCTTTGTGTCCAGTTTTAGATTCCGATGCTTCACTTCAGGTTTACTGTATACTTTGCACCTTCTTATTTGCGGTGAAGCACAGAAATTGCATCCGAATTTAATACAAAAGGCACAATGCTGATTTAAGTACAAGAGGACTGACACTCTCACTTTCTATGATTTGAACCTCTCCTGTGAGTTTAGTTTTACATTCCAATGCTTCAGTTTAGGTTTACTGTATACCTTGAACCTTCTAATTGACGATGAAACACAGAAATTGCATCCGAATTTAATACAAAAGGCACAATGCCGACTTAAGTACAAGAGGACTGACACTCTCACTTTCTACGATTTGAACCACTCCTGTGAGTCCAGTTATTATTTCCGAAGCTTCACTTCAGGTTTACTTATCCCTTGGACCTTTTTATTGACGATGAAACACAGAAATTGCATCCGAATTTAATACAAATGGCACAATGCCGACTTAAGTACAAGAGGACTGACACTGTCACTTTCTGTGATTTGAACCTCTCCTGTGAGTCCAGTTTAAGATTCCGACGCTTCACTTCAGGTTTACTGTATACCTTGCACCTTTTTATTGACGATGAAACACAGAATTTGCATCGGAATTTAATACAAAAGGCACAATGTCGACTTAAATAAAAGAGGACTGACACACTAACTTTCTATGGTATGAACCCCTCCTGTGAGTCCAGTTTTAGATTCCGATGCTTCACTTCAGCTTTACTGTATCCCTTGGACCTTCTTATAGATGATGAAACACAGAAATTGCATCCGAATTTAATACAAATGGCACAATACCGACTTAAGTACAAGAGGAGTGACACTCTAACATACTATGATTTGAACCTCTCTTGTGATACCAGTTTTAGATTCCGATGCTTCACTTGAGGTTTACTGTATCCCTTGGACCTTCTTATTGACGATGAAACACAGAAATTGCATCCGATTTTAATACAATTGGCATAATGCTGACTTAAGTGCAAGAGGACTGACACCCTCACTTTCTATGATTTGAACCTCTCCTGTGAGTCCAGTATGGATTCCGATGCTTCTTTTCAGGTTTACTGTATACGTTGCACCTTCTTATTGACGATGAAAAACAGAGATTGCATCCGAATTTAATACCAAAGGCACAATGGCGACTTAAGTAATAGAGGACTGATATTCTAACTTTCTATGATTTGAACCTCTCCTGCGAGTTCAGTTTTAGATTTCGATGCATCACTTCCGGTTTACTGTATCCCCTGGACCTTCTTATTGACGATGAAACACAAAAATTGCATCCAAATGTAATACAAATGTCACAATACCGGCTTAACTACAAGAGGAGTGACAATCTAATTTTCTATGATTTGAACCTGGCCTGTGAGTCCAGTTTTAGATTCTGATGCTTCACTTCAGGTTTACTGTATCCCTTGGACCTTCTTATTGACGATGAAACACAGAAATTGCATCCGAATTTAATACAAATGGCACAATGCCAACTTAAGTACAAGAGGACTGACACTCTCACTTTCTATGATTTGAACCTCTCCTGTGAGTCCAGTTTTAGATTCCGATGCTTCACTTTAGGTTTAGTGCATACCTTGCACCTACTTATTGATGATGAAACACAGAAATTGCATCGAAATTTAATACAAAAGGCACAATGCCGACTTAAGTAAACGAGGACTGATACATTAACTTTCTATGATTTGAACCCCTCCTGTGAGTCCAGTTTTAGAATCCGATGCTTCACTTCAGGTTTACTATATACCTTGGACATTCTTATTGACGATGAAACACAGAAATTGCATCCGAATTTAATACAAAAGGCACAATGCTGACTTAAGTAAAAGAGGACTGACACTCTACCATTCTAAGATTTGAACCGATTCTGTGAGTCCAGTTTTTGATTCCGATGCTTCACTTCAGGTTTACTGTATACCTTGCACCTACTTATTGATGATGATACACAGAAATTGCATCGAAATTTAATACAAAGGGCACAATGCCGACTTATGTAAACGAGGACTGATACTTTAACTTTCTATGATTTGAACCCCTGTTGTGAGTCCAGTTTTAGAATCCGATGCTTCACTTCAGGTTTACTATATACCTTGGACATTCTTATTGACGATGAAACACAGAAATTGCATCCGAATTTAATACAAATGGCACAATGCCGACATAAGTACAAGAGGACTGACACTGTCATTTTCTGTGATTTGAACCGCTCCTGTGAGTCCAGTTTAAGATTCCGATGCTTCACTTCAGGTTTTTTGTATCCCTTGGTCCTTCTTATTGACGATTAAACACAGAAATTGCATCCGAATTTAATACAAATGGCACAATGCCAACTTAAGTACAATAGGACTGACACTCTCGCTTTCTATGATTTGAACCTCTCCCGTGAGTCGAGTTTTAGATTCCGATGCTTCACTTCAGGTTTACTGTATACCTTGCACCTTCTTATTGACGATGAAACACAGAAACTGCATCCGAATTTAATACAACAGGCACAAAACTGTCTTAAGTACGAGAGAAGAGACACTCTAACTTTCTATGATTTGAAACTCTCCTGTGAGTGCAGTTTTAGATTCCGATGCTTCACTTCCGGTTTACTGTATCACTTGGACCTTCTTATTGACGATGAAACACAGAAATTGCATCCGAATTTAATACAAATGGCACAATGCTGACTTAAGTACAAGAGGACTGACACTCTCACTTTCTATGATTTGAACCTCTACTGTGAGTCCAGTTTTAGATTCCGATGCTTCACGTCCGGTTTACTGTATCCCATGGACCTTCTTATTGACGATGAAACACAGAGTTTGCATCCGAATTTAATACAAAAGGCACAATGCCGTTTAAGCACAAGAGGACAGGTACTCTAACTTTCTTTGATTTGAACCTCTCCTGTGAGTCTAGTTTTAGATTCCGATGCTTCACTTCAGGTTTACTGTATCCCTTGGACCTTCTTATTGACGATGAAACACAGAAATTGCATCCGAATTTAATACGAAAGGCGCAATGCCAACTTAAGTAAAAGAGGACTGACACTCTCACCATCTATGATTTGAACCTCCCTGTGAGTCCAGTTTTAGATTCCGAAGCTTCTCTTCAGGTTTACTGTCTACCTTGCACCTCCTTATTGACGATGAAACACAGAAATTGCATCCGAATTTAATACAAAAGGCACAATGCCGACGTAAGTAAAGGAGGACTGACACTCTAACTTACTATGACTTGAACCCCTCCTGTGATTCCAGTTTTAGAATCCGATGCTTCATTTCAGGTTTACTGTGTACCTTGGAATTTCTTATTGACGATGAAACACAGAAATTGCATCCGAATTTAATACAAATGGCACAATGCCGACTTAAGTACAAGAGGACTGACACTCTCACTTTTTATGATTTGACTTCTCCTGGGAGTCCAGTTTTAGATTCCGATGCTTCAGTTCAGGTTTACTGTATCCCTTGGACCTTCTTATTGACGATCAAACACAGAAATTGCATCCGAATTTAATACAAATGGCACAATGCCGACATAAGTACAAGTGGACTGACAATCTCATTTTCTATGATTTCAACCTCTCCAGTGAGTCCAGTTTTAGATACAGATGCTTCACTGCAGGTTTACTATATCCCTTGGACATTCTTATTGACGATGAAACACAGAAATTACATCCGAATTTAATACAAAAGGCACAATGCCGTCTTAAGTACAAGAGGACTGACACTCTCTTTTTCTATGATTTGAACCTCTCCGGTGAGTCCAGTTTTAGATTCCGATGCTTCACTTGAGGTTTACTGTATCCCTTGGACCTTCTTATTGACGATGAAACACAGAGTTTGGTTCCGAATTTAATACAAAAGGCACAATGCCGACTTAAGTACAAGAGGACCGACAATCTAACTTTCTATGATTTCAACCTCTCCTGTGAGTCTAGTTTTAGATTCCGATGCTTCACTTCAGGTTTACTGTATCCCTTGGACCTTCTTTTGACGATGAAACACAGGTATTGCATCCGAATTTAATACAAATGGCACAATGCCGACTTAAGTACAAGTGGACTGACAATATCATTTTCTATGATTTGAACCTCTCCAGTGAGTCCAGTTTTAGATTCACATGCTTCACTGCAGGTTTACTATATCACTTGGACATTCTTATTGACGATGAAACACAGAAATTACATCCGAATTTAATACAGAAGGCACAATGCCAACTTAAGTACAAGAGGATTGACACTCTCACTTATCATGATTTGAACCTCTCCTGTGAGTCCAGTTTTAGATTCCGATGCTTCACTTCAGGTTTACTGTATACCTTGCATCTTCTAACTGACGATGAAACACAGAAATTGCATCCGAATTTAATACAAAAGGCACAATGCCGACCTAGGTACAAGAGGACGGACACTCTCACTTTCTAAGATTTGAACCTCTCCTGTGAGTCCAGTTATAGATTCCGATGCTTCACTTCAGGTTTACTGTATCCCTTGGTCCTTCTTATTTACGATGGAACGCAGAAATTGCATCCGAATTTAATGCAAAAGGCACAATACCGACTTAAGTACGAGAGGAGTGACACTCTAACTTTCTATGATTAGAATCTCTCCTGTGAGTGCAGTTTTAGATTCCGATGCTTCACTTCAGGTTTACTGTATCACTTGGACCTTCTTATTGACGATGAAACACAGAAACTGCATCCGAATTTAATACAAAAGGCACAATGCCGACTTAAGTACAAGAGGACTGACACTCTCATTTTCTATGATTTGAACCACTCCTATGAGTCCAGTTTTATATTCCGATGCTTCACTTTTGGTTTACTGTATCCCTTGGACCTTCTTATTGACGATGAAACACAGTAATTGCATCCGAATTTAATACAAAAGGCACAATGCCGACTTAAGTAAAAGAGGACTGACACTCTCACTTTCTATGATTTGAACCTCTGCTGTGAGTCCAGTTTTAGATTCCGATGCTTCACTTCAGGTTTGCTGTATAACTTGCACCTTCTTATTGACGATGAAAGACAGAAATTTCATCTGAATTTAATACAAAAGGCACAATGCCGACTTAAGTACAAGAGGAATGACACTCTCACTTTCTACGATTTGAACCACTACTTTGAATTCAGTTTTAGATTCCGATGCTTCACTTCAGGTTTTCTGTATACCTTGCACCTTCTTATTGGCGGTGAAGGACAGAAATTGCATCCGAATTCAATACAAAAGGCACAATGCCGACTTAAGTACAAGAGGACTGGCTCTCTCACTTTCTATGATTTGAACCTCTCCTGTGAGCTTAGTTTTAGATTCCAATGCTTCACTTTAGGTTTACTCTATACCTTGCACCTTCTAATTGACGATGAAACACAGAAATTGCATCCGAATTTAATACAAAAGGCACAATGCCGACTTAAGTACAGGAGGACTGACACTCTCACTTTCTACGATTTGAACCTCTCCTGTGAGTCCAGTTATAGATTCCGATGCTTCACTTCAGGTTTACTGTATCCCTTGGACCTTCTTATTGACGATGAAACACAGATATTGCATCGGAATTTAATACAAAAGGCACAATGCCGACTTAACTAAAAGAGGACTGAGAGTCTAAATTTGAATGATTTGAACCCCTCCAGTGAGTCCAGTTTTAGTATCCGATGCTTTACTTCAGGTTTACTGTATACCTTGGGCCTTCTTATTGACGATGAAACACAGAAATTGCATCCGAATTTAATACAAAAGGCACAATGTCGACTTAAGTAAAAGTGGACTGACACTCTAACATTCTATGATTTGAACCTCTCCTGTGAGTCCAGTTTAAGATTCCGATGCTTCACTTCAGCTTTACTGCATCCCTTGGACGTTCTTATAGATGATGAAACACAGAAATTGCATCCGAATTCAATACAAAAGGCACAATACCGACTTAAGTACAGGAGGACAGACACTCTAACTTTCTATGATTTGAACCTCTCCTGTGAGTCTAGTTTTAGATTCCGATGCTTCACTTCAGGTTTACTGTATCCCTTGGACCTTCTTATTGACGATGAAACACAGAAATTGCATCCGAATTTAATACAAAAGGCACAATGCCGACTTAAGTACAAGAGGACTGACACTCTCACTTGCTATGATTTGAACCTCTCCTGTGAGTCCAGTTTTAGATTCCGTTGCTTCACTTCAGCTTTGCTGTATAACTTGCACCTTCTTATTGACGATGAAAGACAGAAATTTCATCTGAATTTAATACAAAAGGCACAATGCCGACTTAAGTACAAGAAAAAGGACACTCTCACTTTCTACGGTTTGAACCACGCCTTTGTGTCCAGTTTTAGATTCCGATGCTTCACTTCAGGTTTACTGTATACCTTGCACCTTCTTATTTGCGGTGAAGCACAGAAATTGCATCCGAATTTAATACAAAAGGCACAATGCCGACTTAAGTACAAGAGGACTGACACTCTCACTTTCTATGATTTGAACCTCTCCTGTGAGTTTAGTTTTACATTCCAATGCTTCAGTTTAGGTGTACTGTATACCTTGCACCTTCTAATTGACGATGAAACACAGAAATTGCATCCGAATTTAATACAAAAGGCACAATGCCGACTTAAGTACAAGAGGACTGACACTCTCACTTTGTACGATTTGAACCACTCCTGTGAGTCCAGTTATTATTTCCGAAGCTTCACTTCAGGTTTACTTATATCTTGGACCTTCTTATTGACGATGAAACACAGAAATTGCATCCGAATTTAATACAAATGGCACAATGCCGACTTAAGTACAAGAGGACTGACACTGTCACTTTCTGTGATTTGAACCTCTCCTGTGAGTCCAGTTTAAGATTCCGACGCTTCACTTCAGGTTTACTGTATACCTTGCACCTTCTTATTGACGATGAAACACAGAATTTGCATCGGAATTTAATACAAAAGGCACAATGTCGACTTAAATAAAAGAGGACTGACACACTAACTTTCTATGGTATGAACCCCTCCTGTGAGTCCAGTTTTAGATTCCGATGCTTCACTTCAGCTTTACTGTATCCCTTGGACCTTCTTATAGATGATGAAACACAGAAATTGCATCCGAATTCAATACAAATGGCACAATACCGACTTAAGTACAAGAGGAGTGACACTCTAACTTACTATGATTTGAACCTCTCTTGTGATACCAGTTTTAGATTCCGATGCTTCACTTGAGGTTTACTGTACCCCTTGGACCTTCTTATTGACGATGAAACACAAAAATTGCATCCAAATGTAATACAAATGTCACAATACCGGCTTAACTACAAGAGGAGTGACAATCTAATTTTCTATGATTTGAACCTGGCCTGTGAGTCCAGTTTTAGATTCTGATGCTTCACTTCAGGTTTACTGTATCCCTTGGACCTTCTTATTGACGATGAAACACAGAAATTGCATCCGAATTTAATACAAATTGCACAATGCCGACTTAAGTACAAGAGGACTGACACTCTCACTTTCTATGATTTGACCTCTCCTGGGAGTCCAGTTTTAGATTCCGATGCTTCACTTGAGGTTTACTGTATCCCTTGGACCTTCTTATTGACGATGAAACACAGAAATTGCATCCGAATTTAATACAATTGGCATAATGCTGACTTAAGTGCAAGAGGACTGACACCCTCACTTTCTATGATTTGAACCTCTCCTGTGAGTCCAGTTTGGATTCCGATGCTTCTTTTCAGGTTTACTGTATACGTTGCACCTTCTTATTGACGATGAAAAACAGAGATTGCATCCGAATTTAATACCAAAGGCACAATGGCGACTTAAGTAATAGAGGACTGATATTCTAACTTTCTATGATTTGAACATCTCCTGCGAGTTCAGTTTTAGATTTCGATGCATCACTTCCGGTTTACTGTATCCCCTGGACCTTCTTATTGACGATGAAACACAAAAATTGCATCCAAATGTAATACAAATGTCACAATACCGGCTTAACTACAAGAGGAGTGACAATCTAATTTTCTATGATTTGAACCTGGCCTGTGAGTCCAGTTTTAGATTCTGATGCTTCACTTCAGGTTTACTGTATCCCTTGGACCTTCTTATTGACGATGAAACACAGAAATTGCATCCGAATTTAATACAAATTGCACAATGCCGACTTAAGTACAAGAGGACTGACACTCTCACTTTCTATGATTTGACCTCTCCTGGGAGTCCAGTTTTAGATTCCGATGCTTCACTTCAGGTTTTCTGTATCCCTTGGACCTTCTTATTGACGATGAAACACAGAAATTGCATCCGAATTTAATACAAATGGCACAATGCCAACTTAAGTACAAGAGGACTGACACTCTCACTTTCTAGGATTTGAACCTCTCCTGTGAGTCCAGTTTTAGATTCCGATGCTTCACTTTAGGTTTGGTGCATACCTTGCACCTACTTATTGATGATGAAACACAGAAATTGCATCGAAATTTAATACAAAATGCACAATGCCGACTTAAGTAAACGAGGACTGATACATTAACTTTCTATGATTTGAACCCCTCCTGTGAGTCCAGTTTTAGAATCCGATGCTTCACTTCAGGTTTACTATATACCTTGGACATTCTTATTGACGATGAAACACAGAAATTGCATCCGAATTTAATACAAAAGGCACAATGCTGACTTAAGTAAAAGAGGACTGCCACTCTACAATTCTATGATTTGAACCGATTCTGTGAGTACAGTTTTTGATTCCGATGCTTCACTTCAGGTTTACTGTATACCTTGCACCTACTTATTGATGATGATACACAGAAATTGCATCGAAATTTAATACAAAAAGCACAATGCCGACTTAAGTAAACGAGGACTGAAACTTTAACTTTCTATGATTTGAACCCCTGTTGTGAGTCCAGTTTTAGAATCCGATGCTTCACTTCAGGTTTACTGTATACCTTGCACCTTCTTATTTGCGGTGAAGCACAGAAATTGCATCCGAATTTAATACAAAAGGCACAATGCCGACTTAAGTACAAGAGGACTGACACTCTCACTTTCTATGATTTGAACCTCTCCTGTGAGTTTAGTTTTACATTCCAATGCTTCAGTTTAGGTGTACTGTATACCTTGCACCTTCTAATTGACGATGAAACAAAGAAATTGCATCCGAATTTAATACAAAAGGCACAATGCCGACTTAAGTACAAGAGGACTGACACTCTCACTTTGTACGATTTGAACCACTCCTGTGAGTCCAGTTATTATTTCCGAAGCTTCACTTCAGGTTTACTTATATCTTGGACCTTCTTATTGACGATGAAACACAGAAATTGCATCCGAATTTAATACAAATGGCACAATGCCGACTTAAGTACAAGAGGACTGACACTGTCACTTTCTGTGATTTGAACCTCTCCTGTGAGTCCAGTTTAAGATTCCGACGCTTCACTTCAGGTTTACTGTATACCTTGCACCTTCTTATTGACGATGAAACACAGAATTTGCATCGGAATTTAATACAAAAGGCACAATGTCGACTTAAATAAAAGAGGACTGACACACTAACTTTCTATGGTATGAACCCCTCCTGTGAGTCCAGTTTTAGATTCCGATGCTTCACTTCAGCTTTACTGTATCCCCTGGACCTTCTTATAGATGATGAAACACAGAAATTGCATCCGAATTCAATACAAATGGCACAATACCGACTTAAGTACAAGAGGAGTGACACTCTAACTTACTATGATTTGAACCTCTCTTGTGATACCAGTTTTAGATTCCGATGCTTCACTTGAGGTTTACTGTATCCCTTGGACCTTCTTATTGACGATGAAACACAAAAATTGCATCCAAATGTAATACAAATGTCACAATACCGGCTTAACTACAAGAGGAGTGACAATCTAATTTTCTATGATTTGAACCTGGCCTGTGAGTCCAGTTTTAGATTCTGATGCTTCACTTCAGGTTTACTGTATCCCTTGGACCTTCTTATTGACGATGAAACACAGAAATTGCATCCGAATTTAATACAAATTGCACAATGCCGACTTAAGTACAAGAGGACTGACACTCTCACTTTCTATGATTTGACCTCTCCTGGGAGTCCAGTTTTAGATTCCGATGCTTCACTTGAGGTTTACTGTATCCCTTGGACCTTCTTATTGACGATGAAACACAGAAATTGCATCCGAATTTAATACAATTGGCATAATGCTGACTTAAGTGCAAGAGGACTGACACCCTCACTTTCTATGATTTGAACCTCTCCTGTGAGTCCAGTTTGGATTCCGATGCTTCTTTTCAGGTTTACTGTATACGTTGCACCTTCTTATTGACGATGAAAAACAGAGATTGCATCCGAATTTAATACCAAAGGCACAATGGCGACTTAAGTAATAGAGGACTGATATTCTAACTTTCTATGATTTGAACATCTCCTGCGAGTTCAGTTTTAGATTTCGATGCATCACTTCCGGTTTACTGTATCCCCTGGACCTTCTTATTGACGATGAAACACAAAAATTGCATCCAAATGTAATACAAATGTCACAATACCGGCTTAACTACAAGAGGAGTGACAATCTAATTTTCTATGATTTGAACCTGGCCTGTGAGTCCAGTTTTAGATTCTGATGCTTCACTTCAGGTTTACTGTATCCCTTGGACCTTCTTATTGACGATGAAACACAGAAATTGCATCCGAATTTAATACAAATTGCACAATGCCGACTTAAGTACAAGAGGACTGACACTCTCACTTTCTATGATTTGACCTCTCCTGGGAGTCCAGTTTTAGATTCCGATGCTTCACTTCAGGTTTTCTGTATCCCTTGGACCTTCTTATTGACGATGAAACACAGAAATTGCATCCGAATTTAATACAAATGGCACAATGCCAACTTAAGTACAAGAGGACTGACACTCTCACTTTCTATGATTTGAACCTCTCCTGTGAGTCCAGTTTTAGATTCCGATGCTTCACTTTAGGTTTGGTGCATACCTTGCACCTACTTATTGATGATGAAACACAGAAATTGCATCGAAATTTAATACAAAAGGCACAATGCCGACTTAAGTAAACGAGGACTGATACATTAACTTTCTATGATTTGAACCCCTCCTGTGAGTCCAGTTTTAGAATCCGATGCTTCACTTCAGGTTTACTATATACCTTGGACATTCTTATTGACGATGAAACACAGAAATTGCATCCGAATTTAATACAAAAGGCACAATGCTGACTTAAGTAAAAGAGGACTGCCACTCTACAATTCTATGATTTGAACCGATTCTGTGAGTACAGTTTTTGATTCCGATGCTTCACTTCAGGTTTACTGTATACCTTGCACCTACTTATTGATGATGATACACAGAAATTGCATCGAAATTTAATACAAAAAGCACAATGCCGACTTAAGTAAACGAGGACTGAAACTTTAACTTTCTATGATTTGAACCCCTGTTGTGAGTCCAGTTTTAGAATCCGATGCTTCACTTCAGGTTTACTATATACCTTGGACATTCTTATTGACGCTGAAACACAGAAATTGCATCCGAATTTAATACAAATGGCACAATGCCGACATAAGTACAAGAGGACTGACACTGTCACTTTCTGTGATTTGAACCTCTCCTGTGAGTCCAGTTTAAGATTCCGATGCTTCACTTCAGGTTTACTGTATCCCTTGGTCCTTCTTATTGACGATTAAACACAGAAATTGCATCCGAATTTAATACAAATGGCACAATGCCAACTTAAGTACTAGAGGACTGACACTCTCACTTTCTATGATTTGAACCTCTCCCGTGAGTCGAGTTTTAGATTCCGACGCTTCACTTCAGGTTTACTGTATACCTTGCACCTTCTTATTGACGATGAAACACAGAAACTGCATCCGAATTTAATACAACAGGCACAAAACTGTCTTACGTACGAGACTAGAGACACTCTAACTTTCAATGATTTGAAACTCTCCTGTGAGTGCAGTTTTAGATTCCGATGCTTCACTTCCGGTTTACTGTATCACTTGGACCTTCTTATTGACGATGAAACACAGAAATTGCATCCGAATTTAATGCAAATGGCACAATGCTGACTTAAGTACAAGAGGACTGACACTCTCACTTTCTATGATTTGAACCTCTACTGTGAGTCCAGTTTTAGATTCCGATGCTTCACGTCCGGTTTACTGTATCCCATGGACCTTCCTATTGACGATGAAACACAGAGTTTGCATCCGAATTTAATACAAAAGGCACAATGCCGTTTAAGCACAAGAGGACAGGTACTCTAACTTTCTTTGATTTGAACCTCTCCTGTGAGTCTAGTTTTAGATTCCGATGCTTCACTTCAGGTTTACTGTATCCCTCGGACCTTCTTATTGACGATGAAACACAGAAATAGCATCCGAATTTAATACGAAAGGCACAATGCCAACTTAAGTAAAAGAGGACTGACACTCTCACCATCTATGATTTGAACCTCTCCTGTGAGTCCAGTTTTAGATTCCGAAGCTTCTCTTCAGGTTTACTGTCTACCTTGCACCTTCTTATTGACGATGAAACACAGAAATTACATCCGAATTTAATACAAAAGGCACAATGCCGACGTAAGTAAAGGAGGACTGACACTCTAACTTACTATGACTTGAACCCCTCCTGTGATTCCAGTTTTAGAATCCGATGCTTCACTTCAGGTTTACTGTGTACCTTGGACCTTCTTATTGACGATGAAACACAGAAATTGGATCCGAATTTAATACAAATGGCACAATGCCGACTTAAGTACAAGAGGACTGACACTCTCACTTTTTGTGATTTGACCTCTCCTGGGAGTCCAGTTTTAGATTCCGATGCTTCAGTTCAGGTTTTCTGTATCCCTTGGACCTTCTTATTGACGATGAAACACAGAAATTGCATCCGAATTTAATACAAATGGCACAATGCCAACTTAGGAACAAGAGGACTGACACTCTCACTTTCTATGATTTGAACCTCTACTGTGAGTCCAGTTTTAGATTCCGATGCTTCACTTTAGGTTTAGTGCATACCTTGCACCTACTTATTGATGATGAAACACAGAAATTGCATCGAAATTTAATACAAAAGGCACAATGCCGACTTAAGTAAACGAGGACTGATACATTAACTTTCTATGATTAGAACCCCTCCTGTGAGTCCAGTTTTAGAATCCGATGCTTCACTTCAGGTTTACTATATACCTTGGACATTCTTATTGACGATGAAACACAGAAATTGCATCCGAATTTAATACAAAAGGCACAATGCTGACTTAAGTAAAAGAGGACTGACACTCTACCATTCTATGATTTGAACCGATTCTGTGAGTACAGTTTTTGATTCCGATGCTTCACTTCAGGTTTACTGTATACCTTGCACCTACTTATTGATGATGATACACAGAAATTGCATCGAAATTTAATACAAAGGGCACAATGCCGACTTAAGTAAACGAGGACTGATACTTTAACTTTCTATGATTTGAACCCCTGTTGTGAGTCCAGTTTTAGAATCCGATGCTTCACTTCAGGTTTACTATATACCTTGGACAGTCTTATTGACGATGAAACACAGAAATTGCATCCGAATTTAATACAAATGGCACAATGCCGACATAAGTACAAGAGGACTGACACTGTCACTTTCTGTGATTTGAACCTCTCCTGTGAGTCCAGTTTAAGATTCCGATGCTTCACTTCAGGTTTACTGTATCCCTTGGTCCTTCTTATTGACGATTAAACACAGAAATTGCATCCGAATTTAATACAAATGGCACAATGCCAACTTAAGTACAAGAGGACTGACACTCTCACTTTCTATAAGTTGAACCTCTCCCGTGAGTCGAGTTTTAGATTCCGATGCTTCACTTCAGGTTTACTGTATACCTTGCACCTTCTTATTGACGATGAAACACGGAAACTGCATCCGAATTTAATACAACAGGCACAAAACTGTCTTAAGTACGAGAGGAGAGACACTCTAACTTTCTATGATTTGAAACTCTCCTGTGAGTGCAGTTTTAGATTCCGATGCTTCACTTCCGGTTTACTGTACCACTTGGACCTTCTTATTGACGATGAAACACAGAAATTGCATCCGAATTTAATACAAATGGCACAATGCTGACTTAAGTACAAGAGGACTGACACTCTCACTTTCTATGATTTGAACCTCTACTGTGAGTCCAGTTTTAGATTCCGATGCTTCACGTCCGGTTTACTGTATCCCATGTACCTTCTTATTGACGATGAAACACAGAGTTTGCATCCGAATTTAATACGAAAGGCACAATGCCGACTTAAGTTTAAGTGGACTGACAATCTCATTTTCTATGATTTGAACCTCTCCAGTGAGTCCAGTTTTAGATACAGATGCTTCACTGCAGGTTTACTATATCCCTTGGACATTCTTTTTGACGATGAAACACAGAAATTACATCCGAATTTAATACAAAAGGCACAATGCCGTCTTAAGTGCAAGAGGACTGACACTCTCTTTTTCTATGATTTGAACCTCTCCGGTGAGTCCAGTTTTAGATTCCGATGCTTCACTTCAGGTTTACTGTATCCCTTGGACCTTCCTTTGGCGATGAAACACAGGTATTGCATCCGAATTTAATACAAATGGCACAATGCCGACTTAAGTACAAGTGGACTGACAATATCATTTTCTATGATTTGAACCTCTCCAGTGAGTCCAGTTTTAGATACACATGCTTCACTGCAAGTTTACTATATCACTTGGACATTCTTATTGACGATGAAACACAGAAATTACATCCGAATATAATACAGAAGGCACAATGCCGACTTAAGTACAAGAGGATTGACACTCTCACTTTCCAAGATTTGAACCTCTCCTGTGAGTCCAGTTTTAGATTCCGATGCTTCACTTCAGGTTTACTGTATACCTTGCATCTTCTAACTGACGATGAAACACAGAAATTGCATCCGAATTTAATACAAAAGGCAAAATACCGACCTAGGTACAAGAGGACGGACACTCTCACTTTCTAAGATTTGAACCTCTCCTGTGAGTCCAGTTATAGATTCCGATGCTTCACTACAGGTTTACTGTATCCCTTGGTCCTTCTTATTTACGATGGAACGCAGAAATTGCATCCGAATTTAATGCAAAAGGCACAATACCGACTTAAGTACGAGAGGAGTGACACTCTAACTTTCTATGATTAGAATCTCTCCTGTGAGTGCAGTTTTAGATTCCGATGCTTCACTTCAGGTTTACTGTATCACTTGGACCTTCTTATTGACGATGAAACACAGAAACTGCATCCGAATTTAATACAAAAGGCACAATGCCGACTTAAGTACAAGGGGACTGACACTCTCACTTTCTATGATTTGAACCTCTACTGTGAGTCCAGTTTTAGATTCCGATGCTTCAGCTCAGGTTTACTGTATCCCTTGGACCTTCTTATTGACGATGAAACACAGAAATTGCATCCGAATTTAATACAAATGGCACAATGCCGACTTACGTACAAGAGGACTGACACTCTCACATTTTATGATTTGACCTCTCCTGGGAGACCAGTTTTAGTTTCCGATGCTTCAGTTCAGGTTTACTGTATCCCTTGGACCTTCTTATTGACGATGAAACACAGAAATTGCATCCGAATTTAATACAAAAGGCACAACGCCGACTTAAGTACAAGAGGACTGACACACTCACTTTCTATGATTTGAACCACTACTGTGAGTCCAGTTTTAGATTCCGATGCTTCACCTAAAGTTTACAGTATCCCTTGGACCTTCTTATTGACGATGAAACACTGAGTTTGGTTCCGAATTTAGTACAAAAGGCACAATGCCGACATATGTACAAGTGGACTGACAATCTCAGTTTCTATGATTTGAACTTCTCCAGTGAGTCCAGTTTTAGATACAGATGCTTCACTGCAGGTTTACTATATCCCTTGGGCCTTCTTATTGACGATGAAACACAGAAATTTCATCCGAATTTAATACAAAAGGCACAATGCCGACTTAAGTACAAGAGGACTGACACTCTCTTTTTCTATGATTTGAACCTCTCCGGTGAGTCCAGTTTTAGATTCCGATGCTTCACTTCAGGTTTACTGTATCCGTTGGACCTTCTTATTGACGATGAAACACAGAGTTTGCATCCGAATTTAATACAAAAGCACAATGCCGACTTAAGTACAGGAGGACGGACACCCTCTTTTTCTATGATTTTAACCTCTCCGGTGGGTCCAGTTTTAGTTTCCGATGCTTCACTTCAGGTTTACTGTATCCGTTGGACCTTCTTATTGACGATGAAACACAGAGTGTGCATCCGAATTTAATACAAAAGGCACAATGCCGACTTAAGTACAACAGGACGGACACTCGAACTTTCTATGATTTGAACCCATACTGTGAGTCCAGTTTTAGATTCCGATGTTTCACATAAGGTTTACAGTATCCCTTGCACTTTCTTATTGACGATGAAACACAGAAATTGCATCCGAATTTAATACAGAAGGCACAATGCCGACTTAAGTACAAGAGGATTGACACTCTCACTTTCCATGATTTGAACCTCTCCTGTGAGTCCAGTTTTAGATTCCGATGCTTCACTTCAGGTTTACTGTATACCTTGCCCCTTCTTATTGACGAAGAATCACATGAATTGCATCCGAAATTAAAACAAAAGGCACAATGCCGAGTTAAGTACAAGAGGACTCTCACTCTTACTTTCTACGATTTGAACCTCTCCTGTGAGTCCAGTCTTAGATTCCGATGCTTCACTTTTGGTTTACTGTATCCCTTGGACCTTCTTATTGACGATGAAACACAGAATTTGCATCCGAATTTAACACAAAAGGCATAATGCCGACTTAAGAAGAAGAGGAATGACACTCTCACTTTCTATGATTTGCACCTCTGCTGTGAGTCCACTTTTAGATTCCGATGCTTCACTTCAGGTTTGCTGTATACCTTGCACCTTCTTATTGACGACGAAACACAGAAATTTCATCTGAATATAATACAAAATTCACAATGCCGACTTAAGTACAAGAGGAATGACACTCTCATTTTCTACGCTTTGAACCACTCCTTTGAGTCCAGTTTTAGATTCCGATGCTTCACTTCAGGTTTACTGTATACCTTGCACCTTCTTATTGGCGATGAAGCACAGAAATTGCATCCGAATTTAATACAAAAGGCACAATGCGGACTTAAGTACAAGAGGACTGACACTCTCACTTTCTATGATTTGACCCTCTCCTGTGAGTTTAGTTTTAGATTCCAATGCTTCACTTTAGGTTTACTGTATACCTTGCACCTTCTAACTGACGATGAAACACAGAAATTGCATCCGAATTCAATACAAAAGGCACAATGCCGACCTAAGTACAAGAGGACGGACACTCTCACTTTCTAAGATTTGAGCCTCTCCTGTGAGTCCAGTTATAGATTCCGATGCTTCACTACAGGTTTACTGTATCCCTTGGACCTTCTTATTTACGATGGAACGCAGAAATGGCACCCGAATTTAATGCAAAAGGCACAATACCGACTTAAGTACGAGAGGAGTGACACTCTAACTTTCTATGATTTGAATCACTCCTGTGAGTGCAGTTTTAGATTCCGATGCTTCACTTCACGTTTACTGTATCACTTGGACCTTCTTATTGACGATGAAACACAGAAACTGCATCCGAATTTAATACAAAAGGCACAATGCCGACTTAAGTACAAGAGGACTGACACTCTCACTTTCTATGATTTGAACCTCTACTGTGAGTCCAGTTTTAGATTCCGATGCTTCAGCTCAGGTTTACTGTATCCCTTGGACCTTCTTATTGACGATGAAACACAGAGTTTGCATCCGAATTTAATACCAAAGTCACAATGCCGACTTAAGTACATGAGGACAGACACTCTAACTTTTTATGATTTCAACCTCTCCTGTAAGTCTAGTTTTAGTTTCCGATGCTTCACTTCAGGTTTACTGTTTCCCTTGGACCTTCTTATTGACGATGAAACACAGAAATTGCATCCGAATTTAATACAATAGGCACAATGACGACTTAAGTGCAAGAGGACTGTTATTCTCACTTTCTGTGATTTGAACCTCTCCTATGAGACTAGTTTTTAGATTCCGATGCTTCACTTCAGGTTTACTATATCCCTTGGACCTTCTTATTGACGATGAAACACAGAAATTGCATCCGAATTTAATACGAAAGGCACAATGCCAACTTAAGTAAAAGAGGACTGACACTCTCACCATCTATGATTTGAACCTCTCCTGTGAGTCCAGTTTTAGATTCCGAAGCTTCTCTTCAGGTTTACTGTCTACCTTGCACCTTCTTATTGACGATGAAACACAGAAATTGCATCCGAATTTAATACAAAAGGCACAATGCCGACGTAAGTAAAGGAGGACTGACACTCTAACTTACTATGACTTGAACCCCTCCTGTGATGCCAGTTTTAGAATCCGATGCTTCACTTCAGGTTTACTGTGTACCTTGGACCTTCTTATTGACGATGAAACACAGAAATTGCATCCGAATTTAATACAAATGGCACAATGCCGACTTAAGTACAAGAGGACTGACACTCTCACTTTTTATGATTTGACTTCTCCTGGGAGTCCAGTTTTAGATTCCGATGCTTCAGTTCAGGTTTACTGTATCCCTTGGACCTTCTTATTGACGATCAAACACAGAAATTGCATCCGAATTTAATACAAATGGCACAATGCCGACTTAAGTACAAGTGGACTGACAATCTCATTTTCTATGATTTCAACCTCTCCAGTGAGTCCAGTTTTAGATACAGATGCTTCACTGCAGGTTTACTATATCCCTTGGACATTCTTCTTGACGATGAAACACAGAAATTACATCCGAATTTAATACAAAAGGCACAATGCCGTCTTAAGTACAAGAGGACTGACACTCTCTTTTTCTATGATTTGAACCTCTCCGGTGAGTCTAGTTTTAGATTCCGATGCTTCACTTCAGGTTTACTGTATCCCTTGGACCTTCTTATTGACGATGAAACACAGAGTTTGGTTCCGAATTTAATACAAAAGGCACAATGCCGACTTAAGTACAAGAGGACCGACAATCTAACTTTCTATGATTTCAACCTCTCCTGTGAGTCTAGTTTTAGATTCCGATGCTTCACTTCAGGTTTACTGTATCCCTTGGACCTTCTTTTGACGATGAAACACAGGTATTGCATCCGAATTTAATACAAATGGCACAATGCCGATTTAAGTACAAGTGGACTGACAATATCATTTTCTATGATTTGAACCTCTCCAGTGAGTCCAGTTTTAGATACACATGCTTCACTGCAGGTTTACTATATCACTTGGACATTCTTATTGACGATGAAACACAGAAATTACATCCGAATTTAATACAGAAGGCACAATGCCGACTTAAGTACAAGAGGATTGACACTCTCACTTTCCATGATTTGAACCTCTCCTGTGAGTCCAGTTTTAGATTCCGATGCTTCACTTCAGGTTTACTGTATACCTTGCACCTTCTAACTGACGATGAAACACAGAAATTGCATCCGAATTTAATACAAAAGGCACAATGCCGACCTAGGTACAAGAGGACGGACACTCTCACTTTCTAAGATTTGAACCTCCCCTGTGAGTCCAGTTATAGATTCCGATGCTTCACTACAGGTTTACTGTATCCCTTGGTCCTTCTTATTTACGATGGAACGCAGAAATTGCATCCGAATTTAATGCAAAAGGCACAATTCCGACTTAAGTACGAGAGGAGTGACACTCTAACTTTCTATGATTAGAATCTCTCCTGTGAGTGCAGTTTTAGATTCCGATGCTTCACTTCAGGTTTACTGTATCACTTGGACCTTCTTATTGACGATGAAACACAGAAACTGCATCCGAATTTAATACAAAAGGCACAATGCCGACATAAGTACAAGGGGACTGCCACTCTCACTTTCTATGATTTGAACCTCTACTGTGAGTCTAGTTTTAGATTCCGATGCTTCAGCTCAGGTTTACTGTATCCCTTGGACCTTCTTATTGACGATGAAACACAGAAATTGCATCCGAATTTAATACAAATGGCACAATGCCGACTTACGTACAAGAGGACTGACACTCTCACTTTTTATGATTTGACCTCTCCTGGGAGACCAGTTTTAGATTCCGATGCTTCAGTTCAGGTTTACTGTATCCCTTGGACCTTCTTATTGACGATGAAACACAGAAATTGCATCCGAATTTAATACAAAAGGCACAACGCCGACTTAAGTACAAGAGGACTGACACTCTCACTTTCTATGATTTGAACCACTACTGTGAGTCCAGTTTTAGATTCCGATGCTTCACCTCAAGTTTACTGTATTCCTTGGACCTTCTTGTTGACGATGAAACACTGAGTTTGGTTCCGAATTTAGTACAAAAGGCACAATGCCGACTTAAGTACAAGTGGACTGACAATCTCAGTTTCTATGATTTGAACTTCTCCAGTGAGTCCAGTTTTAGATACAGATGCTTCACTGCAGGTTTACTATATCCCTTGGACCTTCTTATTGACGATGAAACACAGAAATTACATCCGAATTTAATACAAAAGGCACAATGCCGTCTTAAGTACAAGAGGACTGACACTCTCTTTTTCTATGATTTGAACCTCTCCGGTGAGTCCAGTTTTAGATTCCGATGCTTCACTTCAGGTTTACTGTATCCGTTGGACCTTCTTATTGACGATGAAACACAGAGTTTGCATCCGAATTTAATACAAAAGGCACAATGCCGACTTAAGTACAGGAGGACGGACACCCTCTTTTTCTATGATTTTAACCTCTCCGGTGGGTCCAGTTTTAGTTTCCGATGCTTCACTTCAGGTTTACTGTATCCGTTGGACCTTCTTATTGACGATGAAACACAGAGTGTGCATCCGATTTTAATACAAAAGGCACAATGCCGACTTAAGTACAACAGGACGGACACTCGAACTTTCTATGATTTGAACCCATACTGTGAGTCCAGTTTTAGATTCCGATGTTTCACATAAGGTTTACAGTATCCCTTGCACTTTCTTATTGACGATGAAACACAGAAATTGCATCCGAATTTAATACAGAAGGCACAATGCCGACTTAAGTACAAGAGGATTGACACTCTCACTTTCCATGATTTGAACCTCTCCTGTGAGTCCAGTTTTAGATTCCGATGCTTCACTTCAGGTTTACTGTATACCTTGCCCCTTCTTATTGACGAAGAATCACATAAATTGCATCCGAAATTAAAACAAAAGGCACAATGCCGAGTTAAGTACAAGAGGACTGACACTCTCACTTTCTACGATTTGAACCTCTCCTGTGAGTCCAGTCTTAGATTCCAATGCTTCACTTTTGGTTTACTGTATCCCTTGGACCTTCTTATTGACGATGAAACACAGAATTTGCATCCGAATTTAATACAAAAGGCATAATGCCGACTTAAGAAAAAGAGGACTGACACTCTCACTTTCTATGATTTGCACCTCTGCTGTGAGTCCACTTTTAGATTCCGATGCTTCACTTCAGGTTTGCTGTATACCTTGCACCTTCTTATTGACGATGAAACACAGAAATTTCATCTGAATATAATACAAAATTCACAATGCCGACTTAAGTACAAGAGGAATGACACTCTCATTTTCTACACTTTGAACCACTCCTTTGAGTCCAGTTTTAGATTCCGATGCTTCACTTCAGGTTTACTGTATACCTTGCACCTTCTTATTGGCGATGAAGCACAGAAATTGCTTCCGAATTTAATACAAAAGGCACAATGCCGACTTAAGTACAAGAGGACTGACACTCTCACTTTCTATGATTTGACCCTCTCCTGTGAGTTTAGTTTTAGATTCCAATGCTTCACTTTAGGTTTACTGTATACCTTGCACCTTCTAACTGACGATGAAACACAGAAATTGCATCCGAATTCAATACAAAAGGCACAATGCCGACCTAAGTACAAGAGGACGGACACTCTCACTTTCTAAGATTTGAGCCTCTCCTGTGAGTCCAGTTATAGATTCCGATGCTTCACTACTGGTTTACTGTATCCCTTGGACCTTCTTATTTACGATGGAACGCAGAAATGGCATCCGAATTTAATGCAAAAGGCACAATACCGACTTAAGTACGAGAGGAGTGACACTCTAACTTTCTATGATTTGAATCTCTCCTGTGAGTGCAGTTTTAGATTCCGATGCTTCACTTCACGTTTACTGTATCACTTGGACCTTCTTATTGACGATGAAACACAGAAACTGCATCCGAATTTAATACAAAAGGCACAATGCCGACTTAAGTACAAGAGGACTGACACTCTCACTTTCTATGATTTGAACCTCTACTGTGAGTCCAGTTTTAGATTCCGATGCTTCAGCTCAGGTTTACTGTATCCCTTGGACATTCTTATTGACGATGAAACACAGAGTTAGCATCCGAATTTAATACAAAAGTCACAATGCCGACTTAAGTACATGAGGACAGACACTCTAACTTTTTATGATTTCAACCTCTCCTGTAAGTCTAGTTTTAGTTTCCGATGCTTCACTTCAGGTTTACTGTTTCCCTTGGACCTTCTTATTGACGATGAAACACAGAAATTGCATCCGAATTTAATACAATAGGCACAATGACGACTTAAGTGCAAGAGGACTGTTATTCTCACTTTCTGTGATTTGAACCTCTCCTATGAGACTAGTTTTTAGATTCCGATGCTTCACTTCAGGTTTACTATATCCCTTGGACCTTCTTATTGACGATGAAACACAGAAATTAATTCTGAATTTAATGCAAATGGCACAATGCCGACTAAAGTACAAGAGGACTGACTCTCTCACTTTCTATGATTTAAACCTCTCCTGTGAGTCCAGTTTTAGATTCCGATGCTTCACTTCAGGTTTTCTGTATCACTTGGACCTTCTTATACACGATGAAACACAGAAATTGCATCCTACTTTAATACAAATGTCACAATGCCGACTTAAGTACAAGAGGACTGACACTCTCACTTTCTATGATTTGAACCACTCCGAAGAATCGAGATTTAGATTTCGATGCTTCACTTCAGGTTTTCTGTATACCTTGCATCTTCTTATTGACGATGTAACACAGAAATTGCATCGGAATTTAGTACAAATAGCACAATGCCGACTTAAGTAAAAGAGGACTGACACTCTAACTTTCTATGATTTGAACCTCTCCTGTGAGTCCAGTTTAAGATTCCGATCCTTCGCTTCAGGTTTACTGTATCCCTTGGACCTTCTTAATGACGATGAAACACAGAAATTGCATCCGAATGTTATACAAAAGGCACAATGCCAACTTAAGTAAAAGAGGACTGACACTCTAACATTCTATGATTTGAACCTCTCCTGTGAGACCAGTTTTAGATTCGGATGCTTCACTTAATGTTTACTGTATCCCTTGGACCTTCTTGTTGTCGATGAAACAAAGAAACTGCATCCGAATTTAATACAAAAGGCACAATACTGACTTAAGTACGAGAGGAGTGACACTCTAACATTCTATGATTTGAAACACTCCTGTGAGTGCAGTTTTCGATTCCGATGCTTCACTTCAGATTTACTGTATACCTTGCCCTTTCTTATTGACGATGAATCACATAAATTGCATCCGAAATTAAAACAAAAGGCACAATGCCGAGTTGAGTACAAGATGACTGATACTCTCTCTTTCTACGATTTAAACCTCTCCTGTGAGTCCAGTCTTAGATTCCGATGCTTCACTTTTGGTTTACTGTATCCCTTGGACCTTCTTATTGACGATGAAACACAGAATTTGCATCCGAATTTAATACAAAAGGCATAATGCCGACTTAAGAAAAAGAGGACTGACACTCTCACTTTCTATGATTTGAACCTCTGCTGTGAGTCCAGTTTTAGATTCCGATGCTTCACTTCAGGTTTGCTGTATACCTTGCACCTTCATATTGACGATGAAACACAGAAATGTCATCTGAATTTAATACAAAATTCACAATGCCGACTTAAGTACAAGAGGAATGACACTCTCATTTTCTACGCTTTGAACCACTCCTTTGAGTCCAGTTTTAGATTCCGATGCTTCACTTCGGGTTTACTGTATACCTTGCACCTTCTTATTGGCGATGAAGCACAGAAATGGCACCCGAATTTAATACAAAAGGCACAATGCCGACATAAGTACAAGAGGACTGACACTCTCACTTTCTATGATTTGAACCTCTCCTGTGAGTTTAGTTTTAGATTCCAATGCTTCACTTTAGGTTTACTGTATACCTTGCACCTTCTAACTGACGATGAAACACAGAAATTGCATCCGAATTTAATACAAAAGGCAGAATGCCGACCTAAGTACAAGTGGACGGACACTCTCACTTTCTAAGATTTGAGCCTCTCCTGTGAGTCCAGTTATAGATTCCGATGCTTCACTACAGTTTTACTGTATACCTTGGACCTTCTTATTTACGATGGAACGCAGAAATTGCTTCCGAATTTAATGCAAAAGGCACAATACCGACTTAAGTACGAGAGGAGTGACACTCTAACTTTCTATGATTTGAATCTCTCCTGTGAGTGCAGTTTTAGATTCCGATGCTTCACTTCACGTTTACTGTATCCCTTGGACCTTCTTATTGACGATGAAACACAGAAATTGCATCCGAATTTAATACAAAAGGCACAATACCGACTTAAGTACGAGAGGAGTGAAACTCTATCTTTCTATGTTTGGAACCTCTCCAGTGAGTCCAGTTTTGGATTCAGATGCTTCACTTCAGGTTCACTGTATCCCTTGGACCTTCTTATTGACGATGAAACACAGAAATTGCATCGGAATTTAATACAAAAGGCACAATACTGACTTAAGTACGAGAGAAGTGAAACTCTATCTTTCTATGTTTGGAACCTCTCCAGTGAGTCCAGTTTTGGATTCAGATGCTTCACTTCAGGTTTACTGTATACCTTACACCTTCTTATTGACGACGAAACACAGAAATTGCATCCTAATTTAATACAAAAGGCACAATGTCCACTTAAGTAAAAGAGGACTGACACTCTCACTTTCTATGGTTTGATCCTCTCCTGTGAGTCCAGATTTAGATTCCGATGCATCACTTCAGGTTTACTGTGTACCTTGCACCTTCTTATTGACGATGAATCACAGAAATTGCATCCGGAATAAATGCAAAAGGCACAATGCCGACTTAAGTACAAGAGGACTGACACTCTCACTTTCTACCATTTGAACCTCTCCTGTGAGTCAAGTTTTAGATTCTGAAGCTTCACTTCAGGTTTACTGTATACCTTGCACCTTCTTATTGACGATGAAACACAGAAATTGCATCCGAATTTAATACAAAAAGTCAATGCCGACTTAAGTACAAGAGGACTGACACTCTCACTTTCTATGATTTGAACCTGTCCTGTGAGTCCAGCTTTAGATTCCGATGCTTCACTTCTTGTTTACTGTATAACTTGGACCTTCTTATTGACGAAGAAACACAGAAATTGCATCCGAATTTAATACAAAAGGCACAATGCCGACTTACGTACAAGAGGACTGACACTCTCACTTTCTATGATTTGAACCTCTCCTGTGAGTCCAGTTTTAGATTCCGATGCTTCACTTCAGGTTTACTATATCCGTTGGACCTTCTTATTGACGATGAAACACAGAAATTGCATCCGAATTTAATACAAAAGGCAAAATGCCGACTTAAGTACAAGAGGAGTGACACTCTCACTTTCTACGATTTGAACCTCTCCTGTGAGTAGAGTTTTAGATTCCGATGATTCACTTAAGGTTTACTGTATACCTTGGACCTTCTTAATGACGATGGAACACAGAAATTGCAACCAAATTTAATACAAAAGGCACAATGCCGACTTAAGTAAAAGAGGACTGACACTCTCACTCTCTATGATTTGAACCTCCCCCGTGAGTCCTGTTTTAGATTCCGATGCTTCACTTCAGGTTTACTATATACCTTGCACCTTCTTATTGACGATGAATCACAGAAATTGCAACCGAAATTAAAACAAAACACAATGCCGACTTAAGTACAAGAGCACTGACACTCTCACTATCTACGATTTGAACCTCTCCTGTGAGTCCAGTTTTAGATTCCGATGCTTCACTTCTGGTTTACTGTATCCCTTGGACCTTCTTATTGACGATGAAACACAGAAATTGCATCCGAATTAATTACAAAAGGCACAATGAAGAGTTAAGTACAAGAGGACTAACACTCTAAATTTCTATGCTTTGAACCTCTCCTGATAGTCCAGTTGCAGATCCCGATGCTTCACTTCAGGTTTACTGTATAGCTTGCACCTTCTTATTGACGATGAAACACAGAAATTGCATCCGAATGTAATACAAAAGGCCTAATGCCGACTTAAGTGCAAGCGGACTGACACTCTCACTTTCTATGATTTAAACCTCTCCTGTGAGTCCAGTTTTAGGTTCCGATGCTTCACTTCAGGTCTGCTGCATACCTTGCACCTTCTTATTGACGATGAAACACAGAAATTGCATCCGAACTTAATACAAAAAATCACAATGACGACTTAAGTATAAGAGGACTGACACTCTCACTTTCTACGATTTGAACCTCTCCTGTGAGTCCAGTTATAGATTCCGATGCTTTACTTCAGGTTTACTGTATACCTTGCACCTTCATATTGACGAAGAAACACAGAAATGGCATCCGCATGTAATACAAAAGGCACAATGCCGACTTAAGTACAAGAGGACTGACACTCTCACTTTCTATGATTTGACTTCTCCTGGGAGTCCAGGTTTAGATTCCGATGCTTCACTTCAGGTTTACTGTATCCCTTGGACCTTCTTATTGACGATGAAACACAGAAATTGCATCCGAATCTAATACAAAAGGCACAATACCGACTTAAGTACAAGAGGAGTGAAACTCTATCTTTCTATGTTTGGAACCTCTCCAGTCAGTCCAGTTTTGGATTCAGATGCTTCACTTCAGGTTTACTGTATTCCTTGGACCTTCTTATTGACGATGAGACACAGAAATTGCATCCGAATTTAATGCAAAATGCACAATACCGACATAAGTACGAGAGGAGTGAAACTCTATCTTTCTATGTTTGGAAACTCTCCAGTGAGTCCAGTTTTGGATTCAGATGCTTCACTTCAGGTTTACTGTATCCCTTGGACCTTCTTATTGACGATGAAACACAGAAATTGCATCGGAATTTAATACAAAAGGCACAATACTGCCTTAAGTACGAGAGAAGTGAAACTCTATCTTTCTATGTTTGGAACCTCTCCAGTGAGTTCAGTTTTGGATTCAGATGCTTCACTTCTGGTTTACTGTATCCCTTGGACCTTCTTATTGACGATGAAACACAGAAATTGCATCCGAATTTAATACAAATGGCACAATGCCGACGTAAGTACAAGAGGACTGACACTCTCACACTCTATGATTTGAGCTCTCCTGGGAGTCCAGTTATAGATTCCGATGCTTCACTTCAGGTTTTCTGTATCCCTTGGACCTTCTTATTGACGATGAAACACAGAAATTGCATCCGAATTTAATACAAAAGGCACAATGCCAACTTAAGTACAAGAGGACTGACACTCTCACTTTCTATGATTTGACTTATCCTGGGAGTCCAGGTTTAGATTCCGATGCTTCACTTCAGGTTTACTGTATCCCTTGGACCTTCTTATTGACGATGAAACACAGAAATTGCATCCGAATCTAATACAAAAGGCACAATACCGACTTAAGTACAAGAGGAGTGAAACTCTATCTTTCTATGTTTGGAACCTCTCCAGGCAGTCCAGTTTTGGATTCAGATGCTTCACTTTAGGTTTACTGTATTCCTTGGACCTTCTTATTGACGATGAAACACAGAAATTGCTTCCGAATTTAATACAAAAGGCACAATACCGACTTAAGTACGAGAGGAGTGAAACTCTATCTTTCTATGTTTGGAACCTCTCCAGTGAGTCCAGTTTTGGATTCAGATGCTTCACTTCAGGTTTATAGTATACCTTACACCTTCTTATTGACGACGAAACACAGAAATTGCATCCGAATTTAATACAAAAGGCACAATGTCCACTTAAGTAAAAGAAGACTGACACTCTCACTTTCTATGATTTGAACCTGTCCTGTGAGTCCAGTTTTAGATTCCGATGCTTCACTTCTGGTTTACTGTATCCCTTGCACCTTCTTATTGACGATGAAACACAGAAATTGCATCCGAATTTAATACAAAAGGCACAATGCCGACTTAAGAAAAAGAGGCCTGACACTCTCACTTCCTATGATTTGAATATCCTGTGAGTCCACTTTTAGACTCCGATGCTTCACTTCAGGTTTGCTGTATACCTTGCACCTTCTTATTGACGATGAAACAAAGATATTGCATCCGAATTGAATTACAAAAGGCACAATGAAGAGTTAAGTACAAGAGGACTAACACTCTAAATTTCTATGCTTTGAACCTCTCCTGATAGTACAGTTGCAGATCCCGATGCTTCACTTCAGGTTTACTGTATAGCTTGCACCTTCTTATTGACGATGAAACACAGAAATTGCATCCGAATGTAATACAAAAGGCCTAATGCCGACTTAAGTGCAAGCGGACTGACACTCTCACTTTCTATGATTTAAACCTCTCCTGGGAGTCCAGGTTTAGATTCCGATGCTTCACTTCAGGTTTACTGTATCCCTTGGACCTTCTTATTGACGATGAAACACAGAAATTGCATCCGAATCTAATACAAAAGGCACAATACCGACTTAAGTACAAGAGGAGTGAAACTCTATCTTTCTATGTTTGGAACCTCTCCAGTCAGTCCAGTTTTGGATTCAGATGCTTCACTTCAGGTTTACTGTATTCTTTGGACCTTCTTATTGACGATGAAACACAGAAATTGCATCCGAATTTAATACAAAAGGCACAATACCGACTTAAGTACGAGAGGAGTGAAACTCTATCTTTCTATGTTTGGAACCTCTCCAGTGAGTCCAGTTTTGGATTCAGATGCTTCACTTCAGGTTTACTGTATACCTTACACCTTCTTATTGACGACGAAACACAGAAATTGCATCCGAATTTAATACAAAAGGCACAATGTCCACTTAAGTAAAAGAGGACTGACACTCTCACTTTCTACGGTTTGATCCTCTCCTGTGAGTCCAGATTTAGATTCCGATGCATCACTATAGGTTTACTGTATACCTTGCACCTTCTTATTGACGATGAATGACAGAAATTGCGTCCGGAATAAATGTAAAAGGCACAACGCCGACTTAAGTACAAGAGGACTGACACTCTCACTTTCTACCATTTGAACCTCTCCTGTGAGTCAAGTTTCAGATTCTGAAGCTTCACTTCAGGTTTACTGTATCACATGGACCTTCTTATTGACGATTAAACACAGAAATTGCATCTGAATTTAATACAAAAGTCACAATGCCGACTTAAGTAAAAGAGGGCTTACACTCACACTTTCTATGATTTTAACCTCTCCTGTGAATCCAGTTATGGATTCCGATGCTTCACATCAGGTTTACTGTATCACTTGGACCTTCTTATTGTCGATGAAACACAGAAATTGCATCGGAATTTAATACAAAAGGCACAATGCCTACTTAAGTGAAAGAGGACTGACACTCTCACTTTCTATGATTTGATCCTCTCCTGTGAGTCCAGTTTTAGATTCCGATGACTCACTTCAGGTTTACTGTATACCTTGCGCCTTCTTATTGGCGATGAAACACAGAAATTGCATCCGAATTTTATACAAAAGGCAAAATGCCGACTTCAGTAAAAGAGGACTGACACTCTCACTTTCTCTGATTTGATCCTCTCCTGTGAGTCCAGTTTTAAATTCCGATGCTTCACTTCAGGGTTACTGTATCCCTTGGACCTTCTTATTGACGCGATGAAACACAGAAATTGCATCCGAATTTAATACAAAAGGCACAATGCCGACTTAAGTACAAGAGGACTGACACTCTCACTTTCTATGATTTGGCTTCTCCAGGGAGTCCAGGTTTAATTCCGATTCTTCACTTCAGGTTTACTGTATCCCTTGGACCTTCTTATTGACGATGAAACATAGAAATTGCATCCGAATTTAATACAAAAGGCACAATTAAGACTTAAGTACAAGAGGACTAACACTCTAACATTCTATGCTTTGAACCTCTCCTGATAGTCCAGTTGCAAATCCCGATGCTTCACTTCAGGTTTACTGTATACCTCGCACCTTCTTATTGACGATGAAACACAGAAATTGCATCCGAATTTAATACAAAAAGTCAATGCCGACTTAAGTACAAGAGGACTGACACTCTCACTTTCTATGATTTGAACCTGTCCGGTGAGTCCAGTTTTAGATTCCGATGTTTCACTTCTGGTTTACTGTATCCCTTGGACCTTCTTATTGACGATGAAACACAGAAATTGCATCCGAATTTAATACAAAAGGCACAATGCCGACTTAAGAAAAAGAGGCCTGACACTCTCACTTCCTATGATTTGATCCTCTCCTGTGAGTCCAGTTTTAAATTCCGATGCTTCACTTCTAGTTTACTGTATCTCTTGGACTTTCTTACTGACGATGAAACACAGAAATTGCATCCGAATTTAATACAAATGGCACAATGCCGACTTAAGTACAAGAGGACTGACACTCTCACACTCTATGATTTGACCTCTCCTGGGAGTCCAGTTTTAGATTCCGATGCTTCACTTCAGGTTTTCTGTATCCCTTGGACCTTCTTATTGACGATGAAACACAGAAATTACATCCGAATTTAATACAAAAGGCACAATGCCGACTTAAGAACAAGATGACTGACACTCTCACTTTCTATGATTTGACTTCTCCTGGAGTCCAGGTTTACATTCCGATGCTTCACTTCAGGTTTACTGTATCCCTTGGACCTTCTTATTGACGATGAAACACAGAAATTGCATCCGAATGTAATACAAAAGGCACAATACCGACTTAAGTACAAGAGGAGTGAAACTCTATCTTTCTATGTTTGGAACCTCTCCAGTGAGTCCAGTTTTGGATTCAGATGCTTCACTTCAGGTTTACTGTATCTCTTGGACCGTCTTATTGACGATGAAACACAGAAATTGCATCCGAATTTAATACAAAAGGCACAATACCGACTTAAGTACGAGAGGAGTGAAACTCAATCTTTCTATGTTTGGAACCTCTCCAGTGAGTCCAGTTTTGGATTCAGATGCTTCACTTCAGGTTTACTGTATACCTTACACTTCTTATTGACGACGAAACACAGAAATTGCATCCGAATTTAATACAAAAGGCACAATGTCCACTTAAGTAAAAGAGGACTGACACTCTCACTTTCTACGGTTTGACCCTCTCCTGTGAGTCCAGATTTAGATTCCGATGCATCACTTCAGGTTTACTGTATACCTTGCACCATCTTATTGACGATGAATCACAGAAATTGCATCCGGAATAAATACAAAAGGCACAATGCCGACTTAAGTACAAGAGGACTGATACTCTCACTTTCTACCGTTTGAACCTCTCCTGTGGGTCAAGTTTCGAAGCTTCACTTCAGGTTTACTGTATCACATGGACCTTCTTATTGACGATTAAACACAGAAATTGCATCTGAATTTAATACAAAAGGCAAAATGCCGACTTAAGTAAAAGAGGACTGACACTCTCACTTTCTATGATTTGAACCTGTCCTGTGAGTCCAGTTTTAGATTCCGATGCTTCACTTCTGGTTTACTGTATCCCTTGGACCTTCTTGTTGACGATGAAACACAGAAATTGCATCCGAATTTAATACAAAAGGCACAATGCCGACTTAAGAAAAAGAGGCCTGACACTCTCACTTCCTATGATTTGAATATCCTGTGAGTCCACTTTTAGATTCCGATGCTTCACTTCAGGTTTGCTGTATACCTTGCACCTTCTTATTGACGATGAAACACAGATATTGCATCCGAATTTAATACAAAAGGCACAATGCCGACTTAAGTACAAGAGGACAGACACACTCACTTTCTACGATTTGAACCTCTCGTGTGATTGCAGTTTTAGATTCCGATGCTTCACTTCAGGTTTACTGTATACTTTGCACCTTCTTATTGACGTAGAAACACAGAAATTGCATCTGAATGTAATACAAAAGGCACAGTGCCGACTTAAATACATGAGGACTGACACACTCACTTTCTATGATTTGAAGCTCTCCTGTGAGTCCAGTTATAGTGTCCGATGCTTCACTTCAGGTTTACTGTATACCTTGCACCCTCTTATAGACGATGAAACAGAAATTGCATCCGAATTTAATACAAAAGGCACAATGCCGACTTAAGTACAAGAGGACTGACACTCTCACTTTCTATGATTTGGCTTCTCCTGGGAGTCCAGGTTTAATTCCGATTCTTCACTTCAGGTTTACTGTATCCCTTGGACCTTCTTATTGACGATGAAACATAGAAATTGCATCCGAATTTAATACAAAAGGCACAATTAAGACTTAAGTACAAGAGGACTAACACTCTAACATTCTATGCTTTGAACCTCTCCTGATAGTCCAGTTGCAAATCCCGATGCTTCACTTCAGGTTTACTGTATACCTCGCACCTTCTTATTGACGATGAAACACAGAAATTGCATCCGAATTTAATACAAAAAGTCAATGCCGACTTAAGTACAAGAGGACTGACACTCTCACTTTCTATGATTTGAACCTGTCCGGTGAGTCCAGTTTTAGATTCCGATGTTTCACTTCTGGTTTACTGTATCACTTGGACCTTCTTATTGACGATGAAACACAGAAATTGCATCCGAATTTAATACAAAAGGCACAATGCCGACTTAAGTACAAGAGGCCTGACACTCTCACTTCCTATGATTTGATCCTCTCCTGTGAGTCCAGTTTTAAATTCCGATGCTTCACTTCAAGTTTACTGATTCTCTTGGACTTTCTTATTGACGATGAAACACAGAAATTGCATCCGAATTAATACAAATGGCACAATGCCGACTTAAGTACAAGAGGACTGACACTCTCACACTCTATGATTTGACCTCTCCTGGGAGTCCAGTTTTAGATTCCGATGCTTCACTTCAGGTTTTCTGTATCCCTTGGACCTTCTTATTGACGATGAAACACAGAAATTACATCCGAATTTAATACAAAAAGCACAATGCCGACTTAAGAACAAGAGGACTGACACTCTCACTTTCTATGATTTGACTTCTCCTGGGAGTCCAGTTTTACATTCCGATGCTTCACTTCAGGTTTACTGTATCCCTTGGACCTTCTTATTGACGATGAAACACAGAAATTGCATCCGAATGTAATACAAAAGGCACAATACCGACTTAAGTACAAGAGGAGTGAAACTCTATCTTTCTATGTTTGGAACCTCTCCAGTGAGTCCAGTTTTGGATTCAGATGCTTCACTTCAGGTTTACTGTATCTCTTGGACCGTCTTATTGACGATGAAACACAGAAATTGCATCCGAATTTAATACAAAAGGCACAATACCGACTTAAGTACGAGAGGAGTGAAACTCAATCTTTCTATGTTTGGAACCTCTCCAGTGAGTCCAGTTTTGGATTCAGATGCTTCACTTCAGGTTTACTGTATACCTTACACCTTCTTATTGACGACGAAACACAGAAATTGCATCCGAATTTAATACAAAAGGCACAATGTCCACTTAAGTAAAAGAGGACTGACACTCTCACTTTCTACGGTTTGACCCTCTCCTGTGAGTCCAGATTTAGATTCCGATGCATCACTTCAGGTTCACTGTATACCTTGCACCATCTTATTGACGATGAATCACAGAAATTGCATCCGGAATAAATACAAAAGGCACAATGCCGACTTAAGTACAAGAGGACTGATACTCTCACTTTCTACCGTTTGAACCTCTCCTGTGGGTCAAGTTTCAGATTCTGAAGCTTCACTTCAGGTTTACTGTATCACATGGACCTTCTTATTGACGATTAAGCACAGAAATTGCATCTGAATTTAATACAAAAGGCACAATGCCGACTTAAGTAAAAGAGGACTGACACTCTCACTTTCTATGATTTGAACCTGTCCTGTGAGTCCAGTTTTAGATTCCGATGCTTCACTTCTGGTTTACTGTATCCCTTGGACCTTCTTGTTGACGATGAAACACAGAAATTGCATCCGAATTTAATACAAAAGGCACAATGCCGACTTAAGAAAAAGAGGCCAGACACTCTCACTTCCTATGATTTGAATATCCTGTGAGTCCACTTTTAGATTCCGATGCTTCACTTCAGGTTTGCTGTATACCTTGCACCTTCTTATTGACGATGAAACACAGATATTGCATCAGAATTTAATGCAAAAGGCACAATGCCGACTTAAGTACAAGAGGACTGACACACTCACTTTCTACGATTTGAACCTCTCCTGTGATTGCAGTTTTAGATTCCGATGCTTCACTTCAGGTTTACTGTATACTTTGCACTTTCTTATTGACGTAGAAACACAGAAATTGCATCTGAATGTAATACAAAAGGCACAGTGCCGACTTAGGTACATGAGGACTGACACTCTCACTTTCTATGATTTGAAGCTCTCCTGTGAGTCCAGTTATAGTGTCCGACGCTTCACTTCAGGTTTACTGTATACCTTGCACCTTCTTATTGACGATGAAACAGAAATTGCATCCGAATTTAATACAAAAGGCACAATGCCGACTTAAGTACAAGAGGACTGACACTCTAACTTTCTACGATTTGAACCTCTCCTGTTGGTGTAGTTTTAGATTCCGATGCCTCACTTCAGGTTTACTGTATACCTTGCACCTTCTTATTGACGATGAAACACAGAAATTGCATCCGAATTTAATACAAAAGTCACAATGCCTACTTAAGTGAAAGAGGACTGACACTCTCACTTTCTATGATTTGATCCTCTCCTGTGAGTCCAGTTTTAGATTCCGATGCCTCACTTCAGGTTTACTGTATACCTTGCGCCTTCTTATTGGCGATGAAACACAGAAATTGCATCCGAATTTAATACAAAAGGCAAAATGCCGCCTTAAGTATAAGAGGACTGACACACTCACTTTCTACGATTTAAACCTCTCCTGTGAGTCCAGTTTTAGATTCCGATGCTTCACATCAGGTTTACTGTATCACTTGGACCTTCTTATTGACGATGAAACACAGAAATGGCATCCTAATGTAATAAAAAATGCACAATGCCTACTTAAGTGAAAGAGGACTGACACTCTCACTTTCTATGATTTGATCCTCTCCTGTGAGTCCAGTATTAGATTCCGATGCTTCACTTCAGGTTTACTGTATACCTTGCACCTTCATATTGACGATGAAACACAGAAATGGCATCCGAATGTAATACAAAAGGCACAATGCCGACTTAAGTAAAAGAGGACTGACACTCTCACTTCCTATGATTTGATCCTCTCCTGTGAGTCCAGTTTTAAATTCCGATGCTTCACTTCAAGTTTACTGTATCCCTTGGACTTTCTTATTGACGATGAAACACAGAAATTGCATCCGAATTTAATACAAATGGCACAATGCCGACTTAAGTACAAGAGGACTGACACTCTCACACTCTATGATTTGACCTCTCCTGGGAGTCCAGTTTTAGATTCCGATGCTTCACTTCAGGTTTTCTGTATACCTTGCACCTTCTTATTGACGATGAAACACAGAAATTGCTTCCGAATTTAATACAAAAGTCACAATGCCTACTTAAGTGAAAGAGGACTGACACTCTCACTTTCTATGATTTGATCCTCTCCTGTGAGTCCAGTTTTAGATTCCGATGCCTCACTTCAGGTTTACTGTATACCTTGCGCCTTATTATTGGCGATGAAACACAGAAATTGCATCCGAATTTAATACAAAAGGCAAAATGCCGCCTTAAGTATAAGAGGACTGACACTCTCACTTTCTACGATTTAAACCTCTCCTGTGAGTCCAGTTTTAGATTCCGATGCTTCACATCAGGTTTACTATATCACTTGGACCTTCTTATTGACGATGAAACACAGAAATGGCATCCGAATGTAATAAAAAATGCACAATGCCTACTTAAGTAAAAGAGGGCTTACACTCACACTTTCTATGATTTTAACCTCTCCTGTGAGTCCAGTTATGGATTCCGATGCTTCACATCAGGTTTACTGTATCACTTGGACCTTCTTATTGACGATGAAACACAGAAATGGCATCCGAATGTAATAAAAAATGCACAATGCCTACTTAAGTGAAAGAGGACTGACACTCTCACTTTCTATGATTTGATCCTCTCCTGTGAGTCCAGTATTAGATTCCGATGCTTCACTTCAGGTTTACTGTATACCTTGCACCTTCATATTGCCGATGAAACACAAAATGGCATCCGAATGTAATACAAAAGGCACAATGCCGACTTAAGTAAAAGAGGACTGACACTCTCACTTTCTCTGATTTGATCCTCTCCTGTGAGTCCAGTTTTAAATTCCGATGCTTCACTTCAGGTTTACTGAATCCCTTGGACCTTCTTATTGACGATGAAACACAGAAATTGCATCCGAATTTAATACAAATGGCACAATGCCGACATAAGTACAAGAGGACTGACACTCTCACACTCTATGATTTGACCTCTCCTGGGAGTCCAGTTTTAGATTCCGATGCTTCACTTCAGGTTTTCTGTATCCCTTGGACCTTCTTATTGACAATGAAACACAGAAATTGCATCCGAATTTAATACAAAAGGCACAATGCCGACTTAAGTACAAGAGGACTGACACTCTCACTTTCTATGATTTGACTTCTCCTGGGAGTCCAGGTTTATTCCGATTCTTCACTTCAGGTTTACTGTATCCCTTGGACCTTCTTATTGACGATGAAACACAGAAATTGCATCCGAATTTAATACAAAAGGCACAATACCGGCTTAAGTACGAGAGGAGTGAAACTCTATCTTTCTATGTTTGGAACCTCTTCAGTGAGTCCAGTTTTGGATTCAGATGCTTCACTTCAGATTTACTGTATCCCTTGGACCTTCTTATTGACGATGAAACACAGAAATTGCATCGGAATTTAATACAAAAGGCACAATACTGACTTAAGTACTAGAGAAGTGAAACTCTATCTTTCTATGTTTGGAACCTCTCCAGTGAGTCCAGTTTTGGATTCAGATGCTTCACTTCAGGTTTACTGTATACCTTGCACCTTCTTATTGACGACGAAACACAGAAATTGCATCCGAATGTAATACAAAAGGCACATTGTCCACTTAAGTAAAAGAGGACTGACACTCTCACTTTCTATGGTTTGATCCTCTCCTGTGAGTCCAGATTTAGATTCCGATGCATCACTTCAGGTTTACTGTATACCTTGCACCTTCTTATTGACGATGAATCACAGAAATTGCATCCGGAATAAATACAAAAGGCACAATGCCGACTTAAGTACAAGAGGACTGACACTCTTACTTTCTACCATTTGAACCTCTCCTGTGAGTCAAGTTTTAGATTCTGAAGCTTCACTTCAGGTTTACTGTATCACTTGGACCTTCTTACTGACGAAGAAACACTGAAATTGCATCCGAATTTAATACAAAAGGCACAATGCCGACTTAAGTAAAAGAGGACTGACACTCTCACTTTCTATGATTTGAACCTCTCCTGTGAGTCCAGTTTTAGCTTCCGACGCTTCACTTCAGGTTTACTGTATCCCTTGGACCTTCTTATTGACGATGAAACATAGAAATTGCATCCGAATTTAATACAAAAGGCACAATTATGACTTAAGTACAAGAGGACTAACACTCTAACATTCTATGCTTTGAACCTCTCCTGATAGTCCAGTTGCAGATCCCGATGCTTCACTTCAGGTTCACTGTATACCTTGCACCTTCTTATTGACGATGAAACACAGAAATTGCATCCGAATTTAATACAAAAAGTCAATGCCGACTTAAGTACAAGAGGACTGACACTCTCACTTTCTATGATTTGAACCTGTCCTGTGAGTCCTGTTTTAGATTCCGATGCTTCACTTCTGGTTTACTGTATCCCTTGGACCTTCTTATTGACGATGAAACACAGAAATTGCATCCGAATTTAATACAAAAGGCACAATGCCGACTTAAGGAAAAGAGGCCTGACACTCTCACTTCCTATGATTTGAACCTCTCCTGTGAGTCCACTTTTAGATTCCGATGCTTCACTTCAGGTTTGCTGTATACCTTGAACCTTCTTATTGACGATGAAACACAGATATTGCATCCGAATTTAATACAAAAAACACAATGCCGACTTAAGTACAAGAGGACTGCCACACTCACTTTCTACGACTTGAACCTCTCCTGTGATTGCAGTTTTTGATTCCGATGCTTCACTTCAGGTTTACTGTATACCTTGCACCTTCTCAGTGACGATAAAACACAGAAATTGCATCTGAATGTAATGCAAAAGGCACAATGCCGACTTAAGTACATGAGGACTGACACTCTCCCTTTCTATGATTTGAACCTCTCCTGTGAGTCCAGTTTTAGATTCCGATGCCTCACTTCAGGTATAATGTGTCCCTTGGAAGTTCTTATTGACGATGCAACACAGAAATTGCATCCGAATTTAATACAAAAGGCACAATGCCGCATTAAGTACAAGAGGACTGACACTCTAACTTTCTACGATTTGATCCTCTCCTGTGAGTATAGTTTTAGATTCCGATGCCTCACTTCAGGTTTACTGTATACCTTGCACCTTCTTATTGACGATGAAACACAGAAATTGCATCCGAAATTAATACAAAAGTCACAATGCCGACTTAAGTAAAAGAGGGCTGACACTCTCACTTTCTATGATTTGAACCTCTCCTGTGAGTCCAGTTATGGATTCCTATGCTTCACATCAGGTTAACTGTATCACTTGGACCTTCTTATTGATGATGAAACACAGAAATTGCATCCGAATTGAATACAAAAGGCACAATGACGACTTAAGTAAAAGAGGACTGACACTCTCACTTTCCATGATTTGAACCTCTCCTGTGAGTCCAGTTTTAGCTTCTGATGCTTCACTTCAGGTTTGCTGTACAATTTGCACCTTCTTATTGACGATGAAACACAGAAATGGCATCCGAATGTAATACAAAATGCACAATGCCTACTTAAGTGAAAGAGGACTGACACTCTCACTTTCTATGATTTGATCCTCTCCCTTGTGTCCAGTTTTAGATTCCGATGCTTCACTTCAGGTTTACTGTATACCTTGCACCTTCATATTGACGATGAAACACAGAAATGGCATCCGAATGTAATAAAAAATGCACAATGCCTACTTAAGTGAAAGAGGACTGACACTCTCACTTTCTGTAATTTGATCCTCTCCTGTGAGTCCAGTTTTAGATTCCAATGCTTCACTTCAGGTTTACTGTATACCTTGCACCTTCATGTTGACGATGAAACACAGAAATGGCATCCGAATGTAATACAAAAGGCACAATGCCGACTTAAGGAAAAGAGGACTGACACTCTCACTTTCTATGATTTGATCCTCTCCTGTGAGTCCAGTTTTAGATTCCGATGCTTCACTTCATGTTTACTGTATACCTTGCACCTTCTTATTGACGATGAATCACAGAAATTGCATCCGAAATTAATACAAAGGGCACAATGCCGACTTAAGTACAAGAGGACTGACTCTCCCACATTCTTCGATTTGAACCTCTACTGTGAGTCCAGTTATAGATTACGATGCTTCACTTCAGGTTTACTGTATACCTTGCACCTTCTTATTGACGATAATACAAAGAAATTGCATCCGAATATAATACAAAAGGCAAAATGCCGACTTAAGTGCAAGAGGACTGACACTCTCACTTTCTACGATTTGAACCTGTCCTGTCAGTCCAGTTTTAGTTTCTGATGCTTCACTTCATGTTTACTGTATACCTTACACCTTCTTATTGACGACGAAACACAGAAATTGCATCCGAATTTAATACAAGAGGCACAATGTCCACTTAAGTAAAAGAGGACTGACACACTCACTTTCTATGGTTTGATCCTCTCCTGTGAGTCCAGATTTAGATTCCGATGCATCACTTCAGGTTTACTGTATACCTTGCACCTTCTTATTGACGATGAATCACAGAAATTGCATCCGGAATAAATACAAAAGGCACAATGCCGACTTAAGTACAAGAGGACTGACACTCTCACTTTCTATCATTTGAACCTCTCCTGTGAGTCAAGTTTTAGATTCTGAAGCTTCACTTCAGGTTTACTGTATCACTTGGACCTTCTTATTGACGATGAAACACAGAATTTGCATCCGAATTTAATACAAAAGGCACAATGCCGACTTACGTAAAAGAGGACTGACACTCTCACTTTCTATGATTTGATCCTCTCCTGTGAGTCCAGTTTTAGATTCCGATGCTTCACTTCAGGTTTACTGTATACCTTGCACCTTCTTATTGACGATGAATCACAGAAATTGCATCCGAAATTAATACAAAAGGCACAATGCCGACTTAAGTACAAGAGGACTGACACTCTCACATTCTTCGATTTGAACCTCTACTGTGAGTTCACTTATAGATTCCGATGCTTCACTTCCGGTTTACTGTATACCTTGCACCTTCTTATTGACGATGATACAAAGAAATTGCATCCGAATTTAATACAAAAGGCAAAATGCAGACTTAAGTGCAAGAGGACTGTCACTCTCACTTTCTACGATTTGAACCTCTCCTGATTGTCCAGTTTCAGATCCCGATGCTTCACTTCAGGTTTACTGCATACCTTGCACCTTCTTATTGACGATGAAACACAGAAATTGCATCCGAATTTAATACAAAAAGTCAATGCCGACTTAAGTACAAGAGGACTGACACTCTCACTTTCTATGATTTGAACCTGTCCTGTGAGTCCAGTTTTAGATCCCGATGCTTCACTTCTGGTTTACTGTATCCCTTGGACCTTCTTATTGACGATGAAACACAGAAATTGCTTCCGAATTTAATACAAAAGGCACAATGCCGACTTAAGAAAAAGAGGCCGGACACTCTCACGTCCTATGATTTGAACCTCTCCTGTGAGTCCACTTTTAGATTCCGATGCTTCACTTCAGGTTTACTGTATACCTTGCACCTTCTTATTGACGATGAAACACAGATATTGCATCCGAATTTAATACAAAAGGCACAATGCCGACTTAAGTACAAGAGGACTGACACACTCACTTTCTACGATTTGAACCTCTCCTGTGATTGCAGTTTTAGATTCCGATGCTTCACTTCAAGTTTACTGTATACTTTGAACCTTCTTATTGACGTAGAAACACAGAAATTGCATCTGAATGTAATACAAAAGGCACAGTGCCGACTTAGGTACATGAGGACTGACACTCTCATTTTCTATGATTTGAACCTATCCTGTGATTCCAGTTATAGTGTCCGATGCTTCACTTCAGGTTTACTGTATACCTTGCACCTTCTTGTTGACCATGAAACACAGAAATTGCATCCGAATTTAATACAAAAGTTACAATGCCGACTTAAGTAAAAGAGGGCTGACACTCACACTTTCTAGGATTTTAACCTCTCCTGTAAGTCCAGTAATGGATTCTGATGCTTCAATTCAGGTTTACTGTATACCTTGCACCTTCTTATTGACGATGAAACACAGAAATTGCATCCGAATTTAATACAAAAAGCCCAATGCTGACTTAAGTACAAGAGGACTGACACTCTCACTTTCTATGATTTGAACCTGTCCTGTGAGTCCAGTTTTAAATTCCGATGCTTCACTTCAGGTTTACTGTATCCCTTGAACCTTCTTATTGACGATGAAACACAGAAATTCCATCCGAATTTAAAACAAAAGGCACAATGCAGACTTAAGAAAAAGAGGACTGACACTCTCACTTTCTATGATTTGAACGTCTCCTGTGAGTCCACTTTTAGATTCCGATGCTTCACTTCAGGTTTGCTGTATACCTTGCACCTTCTTATTGGCGATGAAACACAGATATTGCATCCGAATTTAATACAAAAGGCACAATGCCCACTTAAGTACAAGAGGACTGACACTCTGACTTTCTACGATTTGAACCTCTCCTATGGGTCAAGTTTTTGATTCCGATGCTTCACTTCAGGTTTACTGTATACCTTGCACCTTCTTATTGACGATAAAACACAGAAATTGCATCTGAATGTAATGCAAAAGGCACAATGCCGACTTAAGTAAAAGAGGGCTGACACTCTCACTTTCTATGATTTGAACCTCTCCTGTGAGTCCAGTTATGGATTCCTATGATTCACATCAGGTTAACTGTATCACTTGGACCTTCTTATTGATGATGAAACACAGAAATTGCATCCGAATTGAATACAAAAGGCACAATGCCGACTTAAGTAAAAGAGGACTGACACTCTCACTTTCCATGATTTGAACCTCTCCTGTGAGTCCAGTTTTAGAATCCGATGCTTCACTTCAGGTTTGCTGTATACCTTGCACCTTCTTGTTGACGATGAAACACAGAAATTGCATCCGAATTTAATACGAAAGGCACAATTAAGACTTAAGTACAACAATACAAACACTCTAACTTTCTATGCTCTGACCCTCTCCTGATAGTCCAGGTTCAGATCCCGATGCTTCACTTCAGGTTTACTGTATACCTTGCACCTTCTTATTGACGATGAAACACAGAAATTGCATCCGAATTTAATACAAAAAGTCAATACCGACTTTAGTACAAGAGGACTGACACTCTTACTTTCTATGATTTGAACCTGTCCTGTGAATCCAGTTTAAGATTCCGATGTTTCACTTCTGGTTTACTGTATCCCTTGGACCTTCTTATTGACGATGAAACACAGAAATTGCATCTGAATTTAATACAAAAGGCACAATGCCGACTTAAGTACAAGAGGACTGACACACTCACTTTCTACGATTTGAACCTCTCCTGTGATTGCAGTTTTAGATTCCGATGCTTCACTTCAGGTTTACTGTATACTTTGCACCTTCTTATTGAAGTAGAAACACAGAAATTGTATCTGAATGTAATACAAAAGGCACAGTGCCGACTTAGGTACATGAGGACTGACACTCTCACTTTCTATGATTTGAACCTCTCCTGTGAGTCCAGTTATAGTGTCCGATGCTTCACTTCAGGTTTACTGTATACCTTGCACCTTCTTATTGACGATGAAACACAGAAATTGCATCTGAATTTAATACAAAAGGCACAATGCCGACTTAAGTACAAGAGGACTGACACTCTAACTTTCTACGATTTGAACCACTCCTGTGAGTATAGTTTTAGATTCCGATGCCTCGCTTCAGGTTTACTGTATCCCTTGGACCTTCTTATTGACGATGAAACACAGAAATTGCATCCGAATTTAATACAAAAGGCATAATTAAGACTTAAGTACAAGAGGACTAACACTCTAAATTTCTATGCTTTGAACCTCTCCTGTGAGTCCACATTCAGATTCCGATGCTTCACTTCAGGTTTACTGTATACCTTGCACCTTCTTATTGACGATGAAACACAGAAATTGCATCCGCATTTAATACAAAAGGCCCAATGCTGACTTAAGTACAAGAGGACTGACACTCTCACTTTCTATGATTTGAACCTGTCCTATGTGTCCAGTTTTAGATTCCGATGCTTCACCTCAGCTTTACTGTATACCTTGCACCTTCTTATTGACGATGATACAAAGAAATTGCATCCGAATTTAAAACAAAAGGCAAAATGCCTTCTTAAGTACAAGAGGACTGACACTCTCACTTTCTACGATTTGAACCTCTCCTGTGAGTCCAGTTTTAGATTCCGACGCTTCACTTCAGGTTTACTGTATCCCATGGACCATATTATTGACGATGAAACACAGAAATTGCATCCGAATTTAATACAAAAGGCACAATTAACTCTTAAGTACAAGAGGACTAGCACTTTATCTTTCTATGCTTTGAACCTCTTCTGATAGTCCAGTTTCAGATCCCGATGCTTCACTTCACGTTTACTGTATACCTTGCACCTTCTTATTGACGATGAAACACAGAAATTGCATCCGAATTTAATAAAAAAGGCACAATGCCGACTTAAGAAAAAGATGCCTGACACTCTCACTTCCTATGATTTGAACCTCTCCCGTGAGTCCACTTGTAGATTCCGATGCTTCACTTCAGGTTTGCTGTATACCTTGCACCTTCTTATTGACGATGAGTCACAGATATTGCATCCGAATTTAATACAAAAGGCACAATGCCGACTTAAGTACAAGAGGAGTGCCACTCTCACTTTCCATGATTTGAACCTCTTCTGTGAGTCCAGTTATAGTTTCCGATGCTTCATTTCAGGTTTACTGTATACCTTGCACCTTCTTATTGACGATGAATCACAGAAATTGCATCCGAATTTAATTCAAAAGGCACAATGCCGACCTAAGTACAAGAGGACTGACACTCTAACTTTCTACGATTTGAACCTCTCCTGTGAGTATAGTTTTAGATTCCGATGCCTCACTTCAGGTTTACTGTATACCTTGCACCTTCTTATTAACGATGAAACACAGAAATCGCATCCGAATTTAATACAACAGTCACAATGCCGACTTAAGTAATAGAGGGCTGACACTCTCACTTTCTATGATTTGAACCTCTCCTGTGAGTCCAGTTATGGATTATAATGCTTCACATCGGGTTTACTGTATCACTTGGACCTTCTTATTGACGATGAAACACAGAAATTGCATCCGAATTTAATACAAAAGGCACAATGCCAACTGAAGTAAAAGAGGACTGACACTCTCACTTTCTATGATTTGTACCTCTCCTGTGAGTCCAGTTTTAGATTCCGATGCTTCACTTCAGGTTTGCTGTATACCCTGCACCTTCTTATTGACGATGAAACACAGAAATTTCATCCAAATTTAATACAAAAGGCATAATGCCGACTTAAGTACAAGAGGAATGACACTCTCACTTTCTACGATTTGAACCACTCCTTTGAGTCCAGTTTTAGATTCCGAAGTTTCACTTCAGGTTTACTGTATACCTTGCACCTTCTTATTGGCGATGAAGCACAGAAATTGCATCCGAATTTAATACAAAAGGCACAATGCCGACTTAAGTACAAGTGGACTGACACTCTCACTTTCTATGATTTGAACCTCTCCTGTGAGTCCAGTTTTTGATTCCAATGCTTCACTTCAGGTTTTCTGTATATCTTGCACCTTCTTATTGACGATGAAACACAGAAATTGCATCCGAATTTAATACAAAAGGCACAATGCCGACTTAAGTACAAGTGGACTGACACTCTCACTTTCTATGATTTGAACCTCTCCTGTGAGTCCAGTTTTTGATTCCAATGCTTCACTTCAGGTTTTCTGTATACCTTCCACCTTCTTATTGACGATGAAACACAGAAATTGCATCCGAATTTAATACAAAAGGCACAATGCCGACTTTAGTACAAGATGACTGACACTCTCACTTTCTATGATTTGAACCTCTCCTGTGAGTCCAGTTTTTGATTCCAATGCTTCACTTCAGGTTTTCTGTATACCTTGCACCTTCTTATTGACGATGAAACACTGAAATTACATCCGAATTTAATACAAAAGGCACAATGCCGACTTAAGTACAAGATGACTGACACTATCACTTCCTACGATTTGAACCTCTCCTGTGTGTCCAGTTTTAGTTTCCGATGCTTCACTTCAGGTTTCCTGATTACCTTGCACCTTCTTATTGACAATGAAACAGAGAAATTGCATCCGAATTTAATACAAAAGGCACAATGCCGACTTAAGTCAAAGAGCACTGACACTCTCACTTTCTATGATTTGAACCTATCCTGTGAGTCCACTTTTAGATTCCGATGCTTCACTTCAGGTTTACTGTAGCCCTTGGACTTTCTTACTGACGATGAAACACAGAAATTGCATCCGAATTTAATACAAAAGGCACAATGCCGACTTAAGTTCAAGAGGACTGACACTCTCACTGTCTACGATTTGAACCTCTCCTGTGATTGCAGTTTTAGATTCCGATGCTTCACTTCAGGTTGACTGTATACCTTGCACCTTCTTATTGACGATGAAACACAGAAATTTCATCTGAATGTAATACAAAAGGCACAATGCCGACTTAGGTACAAGAGTTATGACACTCTCACTTTCTACGATTTGAACCACTCCTTTGAGTCCAGTTTTAGATTCCGTAGTTTCACTTCAGTTTTACTGTATACCTTGCACCTTCTTATTGGCGATGAAGCACAGAAATTGCATCCGTAATAAATACAAAAGGCACAATGCCGACTTAAGTACAAGGGGACTGACACTCTCACTTTCAACGATTTGAACCACTCCCGTGAGTCCAGTTTTAGATTCTGAAACTTCACTTCAGGTTTACTGTATCACTTGGACCTTCTTATTGACGATGAAACACAGAAATTGCAACCGAATTTAATACAAAAGTCACAATGCCGAGTTAAGAAAAGGATTGCTGACACTCTCACTTTCTACGATTCGAACCTCTCCTGTGAGTCCAGTTTTAGTATCTGATGCTTCACTTCAGGTTTACTGTAACACTTGGACCTTCTTATTGACGAAGAAACACAGAAATTGCATCCGAATTTAATACAAATGGCACAATGCCGACTTAAGTAAAAGAGGACTGACACTCTCACTTTCTATGATTTGATCCTCTCCTGTGAGTCCAGTTTCAGATTCCGATGCTTCACTTCAGGTTTTCTGTATACCTTGCTTCTTCTTATTGACGATGAAACACTAAAATTGCATCCGAATTTAATACAAAAGGCACAATGCCGACTTAGGTACAAGAGGACTGACACTCTCACTTTCTACGATTTGAACCTCTCCTGTGATTGCAGTCTTAGATTCCGATGCTTCACTTCAGGTTTACTGTATACCTTTCACCTTCTTATTGACGATGAAACATAGAAATTTCATCTGAACGTAATACAAAAGGCACAATGCCGACTTAGGTACATGAGGACTGACACCCTCACTTTCTATGATTTGAACCTCTCCTGTGAGTCCAGTTTTAGATTCCAATGCTTCACTTCAGGTTTACTGTATCCCTTGGACCTTCTTATTGACGATGAAACACGGAAATTGCGCCCGAATTTAATACAAAAGGCACAATGCCGACTTAAGTACAAGAGGACTGACACTTTAACTTTCTACGATTTGAACCTCTCTTGTGAGTATAGTTTTAGATTCCGATGCCTCACTTCAGGTTTACTATATACCTTGCACCTTCTTATTGACGATGAAACACAGTAATTGCATCCGAATTTAATACAAAAGTCACTATGCCGACTTAAGTAAAAGAGGGCTGACACTCTCACTTACTATGATTTGAACCTCTCCTGTGAGGCCAGTTATGGATTCCTATGCTTCACATCAGGTTAACTGTATCACTTGGAAGTTCTTATTGACGATGAAACACAGAAATTGCATCCGAATTTAATACAAAAGGAAAAATGCCGACTTAAGTACAAGAGGACTGGCACTCTCACTTTCTACGATTTGAACCTCTCCTGTGAGTCCAGTTTTAGATTCCGATACCTCACTTCAAATTTATTGTATCCCTTGCACCTTCTTATTGACGAAGAAACACAGAAACTGCATCTGAATTTAATACAAAAGTCACTATGCCGACTTAAGTAAAAGAGGGCTGACACTTTCACTTTCAATGATTTGAACCTCTCCTGTGAGTCCAGATTTAGATTCCGATGCTTCACATCAGGTTTATTGTATATCTTGCACCTTCTTATTATCGATGAAACACAGAAATTGCATCCGAATTTAATACAAAAGGAACAATGAGGACTTATGTACAAGAGGACTGACACTCTCACTTTCTACGATTTGATCCTCTCCTGTGAGTCCAGTTTTAGATTCCGATGCTTCACTTCAGGTTTACTGTATACCTTGCACCTTCTTATTGACGATGAATCACAGAAATTGCTTCCGAAATTTATACAAAAGGCACAATGCCGACTTAAGTACAAGAGGACTGACACTCTCACTTTCTTCGATTTGAACTTCTCCTGTGAGTCCAGTTTTAGAATCTGATGCTTCACTTCAGGTTTACTGTAACACTTGGACCTTCTTATTGACGAAGAAACACAGAAATTGCATCCGAATTTAATACAAATGGCACAATGCCGACTTAAGTAAAAGAGGACTGACACTCTCACTTTCTATGACTTGATCCTCTCCTGTGAGACCAGTTTCAGATTCCGATGCTTCACTTCAGGTTTTCTGTATACCTTGCTTCTTCTTATTGACGATGAAACACTAAAATTGCATCCGAATTTAATACAAAAGGCACAATTCCGACTTAAGTACAAGAGGACTGACACTCTCACTTTCTACGATTTGAACCTCTCCTGTGATTGCAGTCTTAGATTCCGATGCTTCACTTCAGGTTTACTGTATACCTTGCACCTTCTTATGGACGATGAAACACAGAAATTGCATCTGAATGTAATACAAAAGGTGCATTGCCGACTTAGGTACATGAGGACTGACACTCTCACTATGACATGAACCTCTCCTGTGAGTCCAGTTTTAGATTCCGATACTTCACTTCAGGTTTACTGTATCCCTTGGATCTTCTTATTGACGATGAAACACGGAAATTGCATCCGAATTTAATACAAAAGGCACAATAACGACTTAAGTACAAGGGGACTGATACTTTAACTTTCTACGATTTGAACCTCTCCAGTGAGTATAGTTTTAGATTCCGATGCTTCACCTCAGGTTTACTGAATACCTTGCACCTTCTTATTGTCGATGAAACACAGAAATTGCATCCGATTTAATACAAAAGTCACAATGCGGACTTAAGTAAAAGAGGGCTGACACTCTCACTTTCTATGATTTGAACCTCTCCTATGAGTCCAGTTATGGATTCCTATGCTTCACATCAGGTTAACTGTATCACTTGGACCTTCTTATTGACGATGAAACACAGAAATTGCATCCGAATTTGATACAAAAGGCACAATTCCGACTTAAGTAAAAGAGGACTGACACTCTCACGTTCTTCGATTTGAACCTCTCCTGTGAGTCCAGTTTTAGAATCTGATGCTTCACTTCAGGTTTACTGTAACACTTGGACCTTCTTATTGACGAAGAAACACAGAAATTGCATCCGAATTTAATACAAATGGCACAATGCCGACTTAAGTAAAAGAGGACTGACACTCTCACTTTCTATGATTTGAACCTTTCCTGTGAGTCCAGATTTAGATTCTGAAGCTTCACTTCAGGTTTACTGTATCACTTGGACTTTCTTATTGACGATGAAACACAGAAATTGCATCCGAATTTAATACAAAAGGCACAATGCCGACTTAAGTAAAAGAGGACTGACACTCTCACTTTCTATGATTTGAACCTCTCCTGTGAGTCCAGTTTGAGATTCCGATGCTTCACTTCAGGTTTACTGTATCCCTTGGACTTTCTTATTGACGATGAAACACAGAGATTGCATCCGAATGTAATACAAAAGGCACAATTAAGACATAAGTACAAGAGGACTAACACTCTAACTTTCTATGCATTGAACCTCTCCTGTGAGTCCAGATTCAGATTCCGATGCTTCACTTCAGGTTTACTGTATACCTTGCACCTTCGTATTGACGATGAAACACAGAAATTGCATCCGAATTTAATACAAAAGGCCCAATGCCTTCTTAAGTACTAGAGGACTGACACTCTCACTTACTATGATTTGAACCTGTCCTGTGAGTCCAGCTTTAGATTCCGATGCTTCACTTCAGGTTTACTGTATCCCTTGGACTTTTATATTGACGATGAAACACAGAAATTGCATCCGAATTTGTTACAAAAGGCACAATGCCGACTTAAGAAAAAGAGGACTGACACTCTATTTTTTTGTGATTTGAACCTCTCCTGTGAGTCCACTTTTAGATTCCGATGCTTCACTTCAGGTTTGCTGTATACCCTGCACCTTCTTATTGACGATGAAACACAGATATTGCATCCGAATTTAATACAAAAGGCACAATGCCGACTTATGTACAAGAGGACTGACACTCTCACTTTCTATGATTTGAACCTCTCCTGTGATTGCAGTTTTAGATTCCGATGCTTCACTTCAGGTTTACTGTATACCTTGCACCTTCTTATTGACGATGAAACACAGAAATTGCATCTGAATGTAATTCAAAAGGCACAATGCCGACTTAGCTACATGAGGACTGACACTCTCACTTTCTATCATTTGAACCTCTCCTGTGAGTCCAGTCTTAGATTCCGATGCCTCACTTCAGGTTTACTGTATACCTTGCACCTTCTTATTGACGATGAATCACAGAAATTCCATCCGAAATTAATACAAAAGGCACAATGCCGACTTAAGTACAAGAGGACTGACACTCTCACTTTCTATGATTTGAACCTGTCCTGTGAGTCCAGTTTTAGATTCCGATGCTTCACTTCAGGTTTACTGTATACCTTGCACCTTCTTATTGACGATGAAACACAGAAATTGCATCTGAATGTAATTCAAAAGGCACAATGCCGACTTAGCTACATGAGGACTGACACTCTCACTTTCTATCATTTGAACCTATCCTGTGAGTCCAGTCTTAGATTCCGATGCCTCACTTCAGGTTTACTGTATACCTTGCACCTTCGTATTGACGATGAAACACAGAAATTGCATCCGAATTTAATTCAAAAGTCACAATGCCGACTTAAGTAAAAGAGGGCTGACATTCTCACTTTCTATGATTTGAACCTCTCCTGTGAGTCCAGTTTTGGATTCCGATGCTTCACATCAGGTTTACTGTATACCTTGCGCCTTCTTATTAGCGATGAAACACAGAAATTGCATCCGAATTTAATACAAAAGGCACAGTGCCGGCTTAAGTACAAGAGGACTGACACTCTCACTTCCTACGATTTGAAACTCTCCTGTGAGTGCAGTTTTAGATTCCGATGCTTCACTTCAGGATTACTGTATACCTTGCACCTTCTTATTGACGATGAAACAGAGAAATGGCATCCGAATGTAATACAAAAGGCACAATGCCTACTTAAGTAAAAGAGGACTGACACTCTCACTTTCTATGATTAGATCCGCCCCTGTGAGTCCAGTTGTAGATTCCGATGCTTCACTTCAGGTTTACTGTATACCTTGCACCTTCTTATTGACGATGAAACACAGAAATTGCATCCGAATTTAATACAAAAGGCACAGTGCCGGCTTAAGTACAAGAGGACTGACACTCTCACTTTCTATGATTTGAACCTGTCCTGTGAGTCCAGTTTTAGATTCCGATGCTTCACTTCAGGTTTACTGTATACCTTGCACCTTCTTATTGACGATGAATCACAGAAATTGCATCTGGAATAAATACAAAAGGCACAATGCTGACTTAAGTACAATAGGACTGACACTCTCACTTCCTACGATTTGAACCACTCCTGTGAGTCCAGTTTTAGATTCTGAAGCTTCACTTCAGGTTTACTGTATCACTTGGACCTTCTTATTACGATGAAACACAGAAATTGCATCCGAATTTAATACAAAAAGCACAATGCCGACTTAAGTAAAAGAGGACTGACACTCTCACTTTCTGTGATTTGAACCTCTCCTGTGAGTCCAGTTTTAGATTCCTATGCTTCACTTCAGGTTTACTGTATCCCTTGGACCTTCTTATTGACGATGAAGCACAAAAATTGCATCCGAAATAAATACAAAAGCCACAATTAAGACTTAAGTACAAGAGGACAAACACTCTAACTTTCTATGCTTTGAACCTCTATTGTGAGTCCAGTTTCAGATTCCGATGCTTCACTTCAGGTTTACTGTATACCTTGCTCCTTCTTATTGACGATGAAGCAAAGAAATTGCATCTGAATTTAATACAAAAGGCCCAATGCCGACTTAAGTACAAGAGGACTGACACTCTCACTTTCTGTGATTTGAACCTGTGCTGTGAGTCCAGTTTTAGATTCCGATGCTTCACTTCAGGTTTACTGTATCCCTTGGACCTTTATATTGACGATGAAACACAGAAATTGCATTCGAATTTAATACAAAAGCACAATGCCGACTTAAGAAAAAGAGGACTGTCACTCTCACTTTCTATGATTTGAACTTCTCCTGTGAGTCCACTTTTAGATTCCGATGCTTTACTTCAGGTTTGCTGTATACCTTGCACCTTTTTATTGACGATGAAACACAGATATTGCATCCCAATGTAATACAAAAGGCACGATGCCGACTTAAGTACAAGAGGACTGACAATCTCACTTTCTACGATTTGAACCTCTCCTGTGATTGCAGTTTTATATTCCGATGCTTCACTTCAGGTTTACTGCATACCTTGCACCTTCGTATTGACCATGAAACACAGAAATTGCATCTGAATGTAATACAAAGGGCACAATGCCGACTTAGGTACATGAGGACTGACACTCTCGCTTTCTATGATTTGAACCTCTCCTGTGAGTCCAATTTCAGATTCCGATGCTTCACTTCAGGTTTACTGTATCCCTTGGAAGTTCTTATTGACGATGAAACACAGAAATTGCATCAGAATTTTATACAAAAGGCACAATGCCGACTTAAGTACAAGAGGACTGACGCTCTCACTTTCCACGAATTGAACCTCTCCTGTGAGTCCAGTTTTAGATTCCGATGCCTCACTTCAGGTTTACTGTATACCTTGCACCTTCTTATTGACGATGAATCCCAGAAATTGCATCCGAATTTAATACAAAAGTCACAATGCCGACTTAAGTAAAAGAGGGCTGACACTCTCACTTTCTATGATTTGAACCTCTCCTGTGAGTCCAGTTTTGGTTTCCGATGCTTCACATCAGGTTTACTGTATACCCTGCATCTTCTCATTAACGATGAAACACAGAAATTGCATCCGAATTTAATACAAAAGGCACAATGCCGACATAAGTACAAGAGGACTGACACTCTCACTTTCTACGATTTGAACTTCTCCTGTGAGACCAGTTTTAGATTCCGATGCTTCACTTCAGGTTTACTGAATCACTTGGACCTTCTTATAGACGATGAAACACAGAAATTACATCCAAATTTAATACAAAAGGCACAATGCCGACTTAAGTACAAGAGGACTGACACTGTCACTTTCTACGTTTTGAACCTCTCCTGTGAGTCCAGTTTTAGATCCCGATGCTTCACTTCAGGTTTACTGTATACCTTGCAGCTTCTTATTGACGATGAAGCACAGAGTTTGCATCCGAACTTAATACGAGAGGCACAATGCCGACTTAAGTACAAGAGGACTGACACTCTCACTTTGTATGATTTGAACCTCTCCTGTGAGTCCAGTTTTAGATTCTGATGCTTCACTTCAGGTTTACTGTATACCTTGCACCTTCGTATTGACGATGAAACACAGACATTGCATCCGAATTTAATACAAAAGGCACAATGCCGACTTAAATACAAGAGGACTGACTCTCTAACTTTCTACGATTGGAACCACTTCTGTGAGGCCAGTTTTAGTTTCCGATGCTTCACTTCAGGTTTATTGTATACCTTGCACCTTCTTATTGACGATGAAACACAGAAATTGCATCCGAATGTAATACAAAAGGCACAATGCGGACTTAAGTACATTAGGACTGACACTCTCACTTTCTATGATTTGAACCCCTCCTGTGAGTCCAGTTTTAGATTCCTATGCTTCACTTCAGGTTGACTGTATCCCTTGGACCTTCTTATTGACGATGAAACACAGGAATTGCATCCGAATTTAATACAAAAGGCACAAAGCCGACTTAAGTACAAGAGGACTGACACTCTCACTTTCTACGATTTGAACCACTCCTGTGAGTCCAGTTTTAGATCCCGATGCTTCACTTCAGGTTTACTGTATACCTTGCAGCTTCTTATTGACGATGAAGCAAAGAGTTTGCATCCGAATTTAATACGAGAGGCACAATGCCGACTCAAGTACAAGAGGACTGACACTCTCACTTCCTATGATTTGAACCTCTCTTGTGAGTCCAGTTTTAGATTCCGATGGTTCCCTTCAGGATTACTGTATACCTTGTACCTTGTAATTGACGATGAAACACAGAAATTGCATCCGAATTAAATACAAAAAGCACAATGCCAACTTAAGTACAAGAGGACTGACACTCTCACTTTCTACGATTTGAACCACTCCTGTGAGTCCAGTTTTAGATTCCGATGCTTCACTTCAGGTTTACTGTATACCTTGCACCTTCTTATTGACGAGAAACACAGAAATAGCATCCGAATATAATACAAAATGCACAATGCCGACTTAAGTAACTGAGGACTGACACTCTCACTTTCTATGATTTGAACTTCTCCTGTGAGTCTAGTTTTAGATTCCGATGCTTCACTTCAGGTTTACTGTATCCCTTGGACCTACTTATTGACGCGAAACACAGAAATTGCATCCAAATTTAATACAAAAAGCACAATGCCGACTTCAGTACAAGAGGACTGACACTCTAACTTTCTATGAATTGAACCTCTCCTGTGAGTCCAGTTTTACATTCCGATGCTTCACTTCAGCTTTACATTATATCTTGCACCTTCTTATTGACGATGAGTCACAGAAATAGCATCCGAATTTAATACAAAAGGCACAATGCCGACTTAAGGAAAAGAGGACTGACACTCTCACTTTCTATGATTTGAACCTCTCCTGTGAGTCCAGTTTTAGATTCCGATGCTTCACTTGAGTTTTACTGTATACCTTGCACCTTCTTATTGACGATGAAACACAGAAATTGCATTCGAATTTAACACAAAGGCACAATGCCGAGTTAAGGGAAAGAGGACTGACATTCTCACTTCCTATGATTTGAACCTCTCCTGTGAGTCCAGTTTTAGATTCCGATGCTTTACTTCAGGTTTACTGTATCCCTTGCACCTTCTTATTGACGATGAAACACAGAAATTGCATCCGAATTTAATACAAAAAGCACAAAGCCAACGTAAGTACAAGAGGACTGACACTCTCACTTTCAACGATTTGAACCTCTCCTGTGGGTCCAGTTTTAGATTCCGATGCTTCACTTCATGTTTACTGTATACCTTGCGCCTTCTTATTGACGATGAAACACAGAACTTGAATCCGAATGTTATACAAAAGGCACAATGCTCACGTAAGTACATGAGGATCGACACTCTCACTTTCTATGATTTGAACCTCTCCTGTGAGTCCAGTTTTAGATTCCGATGCTTCACTTCAGGTTTACTGTATCCCTTGGACCTACTTATTGACGATGAGCACAGTAATTGCATCCGAATTCAATACAAAAGGCACAATGCCGACATAAGTATAAGAGGACTGACACTCTCACTTTCTACGATTTGAACCTCTCCTGTGAGTCCAGTTGTAGATTCCTATGCTTCATTTCAGGTTTACTGTACCCCTTATACCTTCTTATTGACGATGAAACACAGAAATTGCATCCGAATTTAATACAAACTGCACAATGCCGACTTAAGTACAAGAAGACTGACACTCTCACTTTCTACGATTTGATCCCCTCCTGTGAGTCCAGTTTTAGATTTCGATGCTTCACTTCAGGTTTACTGTATACCTTGCACCTTCTTATTGACGATGAAACACAGAAATTGTATCCGAATGTAATACAAAATGCACAATGCGGACTTAAGTACATTAGGACTGACACTCTCACTTTCTATGATTTGAACCCCTCCTGTGAGTCCAGTTTTAGATTCCTATGCTTCACTTCAGGTTGACTGTATCCCTTGGACCTTCTTATTGACGATGAAACACAGGAATTGCATCCGAATTTAATACAAAAGGCACAAAGCCGACTTAACTACAAGAGGACAGACACTCTCACTTTCTATGATTTGAACCTCTCCTGTGAGTCCAGTTTTAGATTCCGATGCTTTGCTTCAGGTTTACTGTATCCCTTGGACCTTCTTATTGACGATTAAACACAGAGTTTGCATCCGAATTTAATACAAAAGGCACAACGCCGACTTAAGTACAAGAGGACTGACACTCTAACTGTCTATGAATTGAACCTCTCCTGTGAGTCCCGTTTCAGATTCCGATGGTTCACTTCTGGTTTACTGTATCCCTTGGACCTTCTTATTGACAATGAAACACAGATTTGGCATCCGAATTTAATACAAAAAGCACAATGCCGACTTAAGTACAAGAGGACTGACACTCTAACTTTCTATGATTTGAACCTCTCCTGTGAGTCCAGTTTTAGATTCCGATGCTTCACTTCAGGTTTACTGTATCCCTTGGACCTACTTATTGACGATGAAACACAGGAATTGCATCCGAATTTAATACAAAAGGCACAAAGCCGACTTAACTACAAGAGGACTGACACTCTCACTTTCTATGATTTGAACCTCTCCTGTGAGTCCAGTTTTAGATTCCGATGCTTTGCTTCAGGTTTACTGTATCCCTTGGACCTTCTTATTGACGATTAAACACAGAGTTTGCATCCGAATTTAATACAAAAGGCACAACGCCGACTTAAGTACAAGAGGACTGACACTCTAACTGTCTATGAATTGAACCTCTCCTGTGAGTCCCGTTTCAGATTCCGATGGTTCACTTCAGGTTTACTGTATCCCTTGGACCTTCTTATTGACAATGAAACACAGATTTGGCATCCGAATTTAATACAAAAAGCACAATGCCGACTTAAGTACAAGAGGACTGACACTCTAACTTTCTATGATTTGAACCTCTCCTGTGAGTCCAGTTTTAGATTCCGATGCTTCACTTCGGGTTTACTGTATCCCTTGGACCTACTTATTGACGATGAGCACAGTAATTGCATCCGAATTCAATACAAAAGGCACAATGCCGACATAAGTACAAGAGGACTGACACTCTCACTTTCTACGACTTGAACCTCTCCTGTGAGTGCAGTTTTAGATTCAGATGCTTCACTTCAGGTTTTCTATATGCCTCGCAGCTTCTTATTGACGATGAAGCACAGAGTTTGCATCCGAACTTAATACAAAGGCACAATGTCGACTTAAGTACAAGAGGACTGACACTCTCACTTCCTATGATTTGAACCTCTCTTGTGAGTCCAGTTTTAGATTCCGATGGTTCCCTTCAGTATTACTGTATACCTTCTACCTTGTAATTGACGATGAAACACAGAAATTGCATCCGAATTTAATACAAAAAGCACAATGCCGACTTAAGTACAAGAGGACTGACACTCTAACTTTCTATGAATTGAACCTCTCCTGTGAGTCCAGTTTTACATTCCGATGCTTCACTTCAGCTTTACGGTATATCTTGCACCTTCTTATTGACGATGAGTCACAGAAATAGCATCCGAATTTAATACAAAAGGCACAATGCCGACTTAAGGAAAAGAGGACTGACACTCTCACTTTCTATGATTTGAACCTCTCCTGTGAGTCCAGTTTTAGATTCCGATGCTTCACTTGAGTTTTACTGTATACCTTGCACCTTCTTATTGACGATGAAACACAGAAATTGCATTCGAATTTAACACAAAGGCACAATGCCGAGTTAAGGGAAAGAGGACTGACATTCTCACTTCCTATGATTTGAACCTCTCCTGTGAGTCCAGTTTTAGATTCCGATGCTTTACTTCAGGTTTACTGTATCCCTTGCACCTTCTTATTGACGATGAAACACAGAAATTGCATCCGAATTTAATACAAAAAGCACAAAGCCAACGTAAGTACAAGAGGACTGACACTCTCACTTTCAACGATTTGAACCTCTCCTGTGGGTCCAGTTTTAGATTCCGATGCTTCACTTCATGTTTACTGTATACCTTGCGCCTTCTTATTGACGATGAAACACAGAACTTGAATCCGAATGTTATACAAAAGGCACGATGCTCACGTAAGTACATGAGGATCGACACTCTCACTTTCTATGATTTGAACCTCTCCTGTGAGTCCAGTTTTGGATTCCGATGCTTCACTTCAGGTTTACTGTATCCCTTGGACCTACTTATTGACGAGGAGCACAGTAATTGCATCCGAATTCAATACAAAAGGCACAATGCCGACATAAGTACAAGAGGACTGACACTCTCACTTTCTACGATTTGAACCTCTCCTGTGAGTCCAGTTGTAGATTCCTATGCTTCATTTCAGGTTACTGTACCCCTTATACCTTCTTATTGACGATGAAACACAGAAATTGCATCCGAATTTAATACAAACTGCACAATGCCGACTTAAGTACAAGAAGACTGACACTCTCACTTTCTACGATTTGATCCCCTCCTGTGAGTCCAGTTTTAGATTTCGATGCTTCACTTCAGGTTTACTGTATACCTTGCACCTTCTTATTGACGATGAAACACAGAAATTGTATCCGAATGTAATACAAAATGCACAATGCGGACTTAAGTACATTTGGACTGACACTCTCACTTTCTATGATTTGAACCCCTCCTGTGAGTCCAGTTTTAGATTCCTATGCTTCACTTCAGGTTCACTGTATCCCTTGGACATTCTTATTGACGATGAGCACAGTAATTGCATCCGAATTCAATACAAAAGGCACAATGCCGACATAAGTACAAGAGGACTGACACTCTCACTTTCTACGATTTGAACCTCTCCTGTGAGTCCAGTTGTAGATTCCTATGCTTCATTTCAGGTTTACTGTACCCCTTATACCTGCTTATTGACGATTAAACACAGAGTTTGCATCCGAATTTAATACAAAAGGCACAACGCCGACTTAAGTACAAGAGGACTGACACTCTAACTGTCTATGAATTGAACCTCTCCTGTGAGTCCCGTTTCAGATTCCGATGGTTCACTTCAGGTTTACTGTATCCCTTGCACCTTCTTATTGACAATGAAACACAGATTTGGCATCCGAATTTAATACAAAAAGCACAATGCCGACTTAAGTACAAGAGGACTGACACTCTAACTTTCTATGATTTGAACCTCTCCTGTGAGACCAGTTTTAGATTCCGATGCTTCACTTCAGGTTTACTGTATCCCTTGGACCTACTTATTGACGATGAGCACAGTAATTGCATCCGAATTCAATACAAAAGGCACAATGCCGACATAAGTACAAGAGGACTGACACTCTCACTTTCTACGACTTGAACCTCTCCTGTGAGTGCAGTTTTAGATTCAGATGCTTCACTTCAGGTTTTCTATATGCCTCGCAGCTTCTTATTGACGATGAAGCACAGAGTTTGCATCCGAACTTAATACAAAGGCACAATGTCGACTTAAGTACAAGAGGACTGACACTCTCACTTCCTATGATTTGAACCTCTCTTGTGAGTCCAGTTTTAGATTCCGATGATTCCCTTCAGGATTACTGTATACCTTCTACCTTGTAATTGACGATGAAACACAGAAATTGCATCCGAATTTAATACAACAAGCACAATGCCAACTTAAGTACAAGAGGACTGACACTCTCACTTTCTACGATTTGAACCACTCCTGAGAGTCCAGTTTTAGATTCCGATGCTTCACTTCAGGTTTACTGTATACCTTGCACCTTCTTATTGACGATGAAACACAGAAATTGCATTCGAATTTAACACAAAGGCACAATGCCGACTTAAGGGAAAGAGGACTGACATTCTCACTTCCTATGATTTGAACCTCTCCTGTGAGTCCAGTTTTAGATTCCGATACTTTACTACAGGTTTACTGTATCCCTTGCACCTTCTTATTGACGATGAAACACAGAAATTGCATCCGAATTTAATACAAAAAGCACAAAGCCAACGTAAGTACAAGAGGACTGACACTCTCACTTTCAACGATTTGAACCTCTCCTGTGGGTCCAGTTTTAGATTCCGATGCTTCACTTCATGTTTACTGTATACCTTGCGCCTTCTTATTGACGATGAAACACAGAACTTGAATCCGAATGTTATACAAAAGGCACAATGCTCACGTAAGTACATGAGGATCGACACTCTCACTTTCTATGATCTGAACCTCTCCTGTGAGTCCAGTTTTAGATTCCGATGCTTCACTTCAGGTTTACTGTATCCCTTGGACCTACTTATTGACGATGAGCACAGTAATTGCATCCGAATTCAATACAAAAGGCACAATGCCGACATAAGTACAAGAGGACTGACACTCTCATTTTTTACGATTTGAACCTCTCCTGTGAGTCCAGTTGTAGATTCCTATGCTTCATTTCAGGTTTACTGTACCCCTTATACCTTCTTATTGACGATGAAACACAGAAATTGCATCCGAATTTAATACAAACTGCACAATGCCGACTTAAGTACAAGAAGACTGACACTCTCACTTTCTACGATTTGATCCCCTCCAGTGAGTCCAGTTTTAGATTTCGATGCTTCACTTCAGGTTTACTGTATACCTTGCACCTTCTTATTGACGATGAAACACAGAAATTGTATCGGAATGTAATACAAAATGCACAATGCGGACTTAAGTACATTAGGACTGACACTCTCACTTTCTATGATTTGAACCCCTCCTGTGAGTCCAGTTTTAGATTCCTATGCTTCACTTCAGGTTGACTGTATCCCTTGGACATTCTTATTGACGATGAAACACAGGAATTGCATCCGAATTTAATACAAAAGGCACAAAGCCGACTTAAGTACAAGAGGACTGACACTCTCACTTTCTATGATTTGAACCTCTCCTGTGAGTCCAGTTTTAGATTCCGATGCTTTGCTTCAGGTTTACTGTATCCCTTGGACCTTCTTATTGACGATTAAACACAGAGTTTGCATCCGAATTTAATACAAAAGGCACAACGCCGACTTAAGTACAAGAGGACTGACACTCTAACTGTCTATGAATTGAACCTCTCCTGTGAGTCCCGTTTTAGATTCCGATGGTTCACTTCAGGTTTACTGTATCCCTTGGACCTTCTTATTGACAATGAAACACAGATTTGCATCCGAATTTAATACAAAAAGCACAATGCCGACTTAAGTACAAGAGGACTGACACTCTAACTTTCTATGATTTGAACCTCTCCTGTGAGTCCAGTTTTAGATTCCGATGCTTCACTTCAGGTTTACTGTATCCCTTGGACCTACTTATTGACGATGAGCACAGTAATTGCATCCGAATTCAATACAAAAGGCACAATGCCGACATAAGTACAAGAGGACTGACACTCTCACTTTCTACGACTTGAACCTCTCCTGTGAGTGCAGTTTTAGATTCAGATGCTTCACTTCAGGTTTTCTATATGCCTCGCAGCTTCTTATTGACGATGAAGCACAGAGTTTGCATCCGAACTTAATACAAAGGCACAATGTCGACTTAAGTACAAGAGGACTGACACTCTCACTTCCTATGATTTGAACCTCTCTTGTGAGTCCAGTTTTAGATTCCGATGGTTCCCTTCAGGATTACTGTATACCTTGTACCTTGTAATTGACGATGAAACACAGAAATTGCATCCGAATTTAATACAAAAAGCACAATGCCAACTTAAGTACAAGAGGACTGACACTCTCACTTTCTATGATTTGAACTGCTCCTGTGAGTCTAGTTTTAGATTCCGATGCTTCACTTCAGGTTTAATGTATCCCTTGGACCTACTTATTGACGCGAAACACAGAAATTGCATCCAAATTTAATACAACAAGCACAATGCCGACTTCAGTACAAGAGGACTGACACTCTAACTTTCTATGAATTGAACCTCTCCTGTGAGTCCAGTTTTACATTCCGATGCTACACTTCAGCTTTACGGTATATCTTGCACCTTCTTATTGACGATGAGTCACAGAAATAGCATCCGAATTTAATACAAAAGGCACAATGCCGACTTAAGGAAAAGAGGACTGACACTCTCACTTTCTATGATTTGAACCTCTCCTGTGAGTCCAGTTTTAGATTCCGTTGCTTCACTTCAGTTTTACTGTATGCCTTGCACCTTCTTATTGACGATGAAACACAGAAATTGCATTCGAATTTAACACAAAGGCACAATGCCGACTTAAGGGAAGAGGACTGACATTCTCACTTCCTATGATTTGAACCTCTCCTGTGAGTCCAGTTTTAGATTCCGATGCTTTACTACAGGTTTACTGTATCCCTTGCACCTTCTTATTGACGATGAAACACAGAAATTGCATCCGAATTTAATACAAAAAGCACAAAGCCAACGTAAGTACAAGAGGACTGACCCTCTCACTTTCAACGATTTGAACCTCTCCTGTGGGTCCAGTTTTAGATTCCGATGCTTCACTTCATGTTTACTGTATACCTTGCGCCTTCTTATTGACGATGAAACACAGAACTTGAATCCGAATGTTATACAAAAGGCACAATGCTCACGTAAGTACATGAGGATCGACACTCTCACTTTCTATGATTTGAACCTCTCCTGTGAGTCCAGTTTTAGATTCCGATGCTTCACTTCAGGTTTACTGTATACCTTGCACCTTCTTATTGACGATGGAACACAGACATTCCATCTGAATTTAATACAAAAGGCACAATGCCGACTTAAATACAAGAGGACTGACTCTCTAACTTTCTACGATTTGAACCACTTCTGTGAGGCCAGTTTTAGTTTCCGATGCTTCACTTCAGGTTTACTGTATACCTTGCACCTTCTTATTGACGATGAAACACAGAAATTGCATCCGAATGTAATACAAAAGGCACAATGCGGACTTAAGTACATTAGGACTGACACTCTCACTTTCTATGATTTGAACCCCTCCTGTGAGTCCAGTTTTAGATTCCTATGCTTCACTTCAGGTTGACTGTATCCCTTGGACCTTCTTATTGACGATGAAACACAGGCATTGCATCCGAATTTAATACAAAAGGCACAAAGCCGACTTAAGTACAAGAGGACTGACACTCTCACTTTCTACGATTTGAACCTCTCCTGTGAGTCCAGTTTTAGATCCCGATGCTTCACTTCAGGATTACTGTATACCTTGCAGCTTCTTATTGACGATGAAGCACAGAGTTTGCATCCGAATTTAATACGAGAGGCACAATGCCGACTTAAGTACAAGAGGACTGACACTCTCACTTTCTATGATTTGAACCTCTCCTGTGAGTCCAGTTTTAGATTCCGATGCTTTGCTTCAGGTTTACTGTATCCCTTGGACCTTCTTATTGACGATTAAACACAGAGTTTGCATCCGAATTTAATACAAAAGGCACAACGCCGACTTAAGTACAAGAGGACTGACACTCTAACTGTCTATGAATTGAACCTCTCCTGTGAGTCCCGTGTTAGATTCCGAAGGTTCACTTCAGGTTTACTGTATCCCTTGGACCTTCTTATTGACAATGAAACACAGATTTGGCATCCGAATTTAATACAAAAAGCACAATGCCGACTTAAGTACAAGAGGACTGACACTCTAACTTTCTATGATTTGAACCTCTCCTGTGAGTCCAGTTTTAGATTCCGATGCTTCACTTCAGGTTTACTGTATCCCTTGGACCTACTTATTGACGATGAGCACAGTAATTGCATCCGAATTCAATACAAAAAGCACAATGCCGACATAAGTACAAGAGGACTCTCACTTTCTACGACTTGAACCTCTCCTGTGAGTGCAGTTTTAGATTCAGATGCTTCACTTCAGGTATCCTATATGCCTCGCAGCTTCTTATTGACGATGAAGCACAGAGTTTGCATCCGAACTTAATACAAAGGCACAATGTCGACTTAAGTACAAGAGGACTGACACTCTCACTTCCTATGATTTGAACCTCTCTTGTGAGTCCAGTTTTAGATTCCGATGGTTCCCTTCAGGATTACTGTATACCTTGTACCTTGTAATTGACGATGAAACACAGAAATTGCATCCGAATTTAATACAAAAAGCACAATGCCAACTTAAGTACAAGAGGACTGACACTCTCACTTTCTACGATTTGAACCACTCCTGAGAGTCCAGTTTTAGATTCCGATGCTTCACTTCAGGTTTACTGTATACCTTGCACCTTCTTATTGACGATGAAACACAGAAATAGCATCCGAATATAATACAAAATGCACAATGCCGACTTAAGTAACTGAGGACTGACACTCTCACTTTCTATGATTTGAACGTCTCCTGTGAGTCTAGTTTTAGATTCCGATGCTTCACTTCAGGTTTACTGTATCCCTTGGACCTACTTATTGACGCGAAACACAGAAATTGCATCCAAATTTAATACAAAAAGCACAATGCCGACTTCAGTACAAGAGGACTGACACTCTAACTTTCTATGAATTGAACCTCTCCTGTGAGTCCAGTTTTACATTCCGATGCTTCACTTCAGCTTTACGGTATATCTTGCACCTTCTTATTGACGATGAGTCCCAGAAATAGCATCCGAATTTAATACAAAAGGCACAATGCCGACTTAAGGAAAAGTTTTGAACCTCTCCTGTGAGTCCAGTTTTAGATTCCGATGCTTTACTACAGGTTTACTGTATCCCTTGCACCTTCTTATTGACGATGAAACACAGAAATTGCATCCGAATTTAATACAAAAAGCACAAAGCCAACGTAAGTACAAGAGGACTGACACTCTCACTTTCAACGATTTGAACCTCTCCTGTGGGTCCAATTTTAGATTCCGATGCTTCACTTCATGTTTACTGTATACCTTGCGCCTTCTTATTGACGATGAAACACAGAACTTGAATCCGAATGTTATACAAAAGGCACAATGCTCACGTAAGTACATGAGGATCGACACTCTCACTTTCTATGATCTGAACCTCTCGTGTGAGTCCAGTTTTAGATTCCGATGCTTCACTTCAGGTTTACTGTATCCCTTGGACCTACTTATTGACGATGAGCACAGTAATTGCATCCGAATTCAATACAAAAGGCACAATGCCGACATAAGTACAAGAGGACTGACACTCTCACTTTCTACGATTTGAACCTCTCCTGTGAGTCCAGTTGTAGATTCCTATGCTTCATTTCAGGTTTACTGTACCCCTTATACCTTCTTATTGACGATGAAACACAGAAATTGCATTCGAATTTAATACAAACTGCACAATGCCGACTTAAGTACAAGAAGACTGACACTCTCACTTTCTACGATTTGATCCCCTCCTGTGAGTCCAGTTTTAGATTTCGATGCTTCACTTCAGGTTTACTGTATACCTTGCACCTTCTTATTGACGATGAAACACAGAAATTGTATCGGAATGTAATACAAAATGCACAATGCGGACTTAAGTACATTAGGACTGACACTCTCACTTTCTATGATTTGAACCCCTCCTGTGAGTCCAGTTTTAGATTCCTATGCTTCACTTCAGGTTGACTGTATCCCTTGGACCTTCTTATTGACGATGAAACACAGGAATTGCATCCGAATTTAATACAAAAGGCACAAAGCCGACTTAAGTACAAGAGGACTGACACTCTCACTTTCTATGATTTGAACCTCTCCTGTGAGTCCAGTTTTAGATTCCGATGCTTTGCTTCAGGTTTACTGTATCCCTTGGACCTTCTTATTGACGATTAAACACAGAGTTTGCATCCGAATTTAATACAAAAGGCACAACGCCGACTTAAGTACAAGAGGACTGACACTCTAACTGTCTATGAATTGAACCTCTCCTGTGAGTCCCGTTTTAGATTCCGATGGTTCAATTCAGGTTTACTGTATCCCTTGGAAATTCTTATTGACAATGAAACACAGATTTGGCATCCGAATTTAATACAAAAAGCACAATGCCGACTTAAGTACAAGAGGACTGACACTCTAACTTTCTATGATTTGAACCTCTCCTGTGAGTCCAGTTTTAGATTCCGATGCTTCACTTCAGGTTTACTGTATCCCTTGGACCTACTTATTGACGATGAGCACAGTAATTGCATCCGAATTGAATACAAAAGGCACAATGCCGACATAAGTACAAGAGGACTGACACTCTCACTTTCTGCGACTTGAACCTCTCCTGTGAGTGCAGTTTTAGATTCAGATGCTTCACTTCAGGTTTTCTATATGCCTCGCAGCTTCTTATTGACGATGAAGCACAGAGTTTGCATCCGAACTTAATACAAAGGCACAATGTCGACTTAAGTACAAGAGGACTGACACTCTCACTTCCTATGATTTGAACCTCTCTTGTGAGTCCAGTTTTAGATTCCGATGGTTCCCTTCAGGATTACTGTATACCTTGTACCTTCTTATTGACGATGAAACACAGAAATAGCATCCGAATATAATACAAAATGCACAATGCCGACTTAAGTAACTGAGGACTGACACTCTCACTTTCTATGATTTGAACTTCTCCTGTGAGTCTAGTTTTAGATTCCGATGCTTCACTTCAGGTTTACTGTATCCCTTGGACCTACTTATTGACGCGAAACACAGAAATTGCATCCAAATTTAATACAACAAGCACAATGCCGACTTCAGTACAAGAGGACTGACACTCTAACTTTCTATGAATTGAACCTCTCCTGTGAGTCCAGTTTTACATTCCGATGCTTCACTTCAGCTTTACGGTATATCTTGCACCTTCTTATTGACGATGAGTCACAGAAATAGCATCCGAATTTAATACAAAAGGCACAATGCCGACTTAAGGAAAAGAGGACTGACACTCTCACTTTCTACGATTTGAACCTCTCCTGTGAGTCCAGTTGTAGTTTCCTATGCTTCATTTCAGGTTTACTGTACCCCTTATACCTTCTTATTGACGATGAAACACAGAAATTGCACCCGAATTTAATACAAACTGCACAATGCCGACTTAAGTACAAGAGGACTGACACTCTAACTTTCTATGATTTGAACCTCTCCTGTGAGTCCAGTTTTAGATTCCGATGCATCATTTCAGGTTTACTGTGTACCTTGCATCTTCTTATTGACGATGAAACACTAAAATTGCATCCGAATTTAATACAAAATGCACAATGCCGACTTAAGTACAAGAGGACTGACACTCTCACTTTCTATGATTTGAACCTCTCCTGTAAGTCCAGTTTTAGATTCCGATGCTTCACTTCAGGTTTACTGTATCCCTTGCACCTCCTTATTGACGATGAAACAAAGAAATTGCATCCGAATTTAATACAAAAAGCACGATGCCGACTTAAATAAAAGAGGACTGACACTCTCACTTTCTATGATTTGAACCTCTCCTGTGAGTCCCGTTTTAGATTCCGATGCTTCACTTCAGGTTTGCTGTACACCTTGCACCTTCTTATTGACGATGTAACACAGAAATTGCATCCGAATGTAACACAAAAGGCACAATGCCGACTTAAGTATAAGAGGACTGGCACTCTCACTTTCTACGACTTGAACCTCTCCAGTGAGTGCAGTTTTAGATTCAGATGCTTCACTTCAGGTTTTCTATATGCCTTGCAGCTTCTTATTGACGATGAAGCACAGAGTTTGCATCCGAACTTAATACAAAGGCACAATGTCGACTTAAGTACAAGAGGACTGACACTCTCACTTCCTATGATTGGAACCTCTCTTGTGAGTCCAGTTTTAGATTCCGATGGTTCCCTTCAGGATTACTGTATACCTTGTACCTTGTAATTGACGATGAAACACAGAAATTGCATCCGAATTTAATACAAAAAGCACAATGCCAACTTAAGTACAAGAGGACTGACACTCTCACTTTCTACGATTTGAACCACTCCTGTGAGTCCAGTTTTAGATTCCGATGCTTCACTTCAGGTTTACTGTATACCTTGCACCTTCTTATTGACGATGAAACACAGAAATAGCATCCGAATATAATACAAAATGCACAATGCCGACTTAAGTAACTGAGGACTGACACTCTCACTTTCTATGATTTGAACTTCTCCTGTGAGTCTAGTTTTAGATTCCGATGCTTCACTTCAGGTTTACTGTATCCCTTGGACCTACTTATTGACGCGAAACACAGAAATTGCATCCAAATTTAATACAAAAAACACAATGCCGACTTCAGTACAAGAGGACTGACACTCTAACTTTCTATGAATTGAACCTCTCCTGTGAGTCCAGTTTTACATTCCGATGCTTCACTTCAGCTTTACGGTATATCTTGCACCTTCTTATTGACGATGAGTCACAGAAATAGCATCCGAATTTAATACAAAAGGCACAATGCCGACTTAAGGGAAAGAGGACTGACATTCTCACTTCCTATGATTTGAACCTCTCCTGTGAGTCCAGTTTTAGATTCCGATGCTTTACTTCAGGTTTACTGTATCCCTTGCACCTTCTTATTGACGATGAAACACAGAAATTGCATCCGAATTTAATACAAAAAGCACAAAGCCAACGTAAGTACAAGAGGACTGACACTCTCACTTTCAACGATTTGAACCCCTCCTGTGGGTCCAGTTTTAGATTCCGATGCTTCACTTCATGTTTACTGTATACCTTGCGCCTTCTTATTGACGATGAAACACAGAACTTGAATCCGAATGTTATACAAAGGGCACAATGCTCACGTAAGTACATGAGGATCGACACTCTCACTTTCTATGATTTGAACCTCTCCTGTGAGTCCAGTTTTAGATTCCGATGCTTCACTTCAGGTTTACTGTATCCCTTGGACCTACTTATTGACGATGAGCACAGTAATTGCATCCGAATTCAATACAAAAGGCACAATGCCGACATAAGTACAAGAGGACTGACACTCTCACTTTCTACGACTTGAACCTCTCCTGTGAGTGCAGTTTTAGATTCAGATGCTTCACTTCAGGTTTTCTATATGTCTTGCAGCTTCTTATTGACGATGAAGCACAGAGTTTGCATCCGAACTTAATACAAAGGCACAATGTCGACTTAAGTACAAGAGGACTGACACTCTCACTTCCTATGATTTGAACCTCTCCTGTAAGTCCAGTTTTAGATTCCGATGCTTCACTTCAGGTTTACTGTATCCCTTGCACCTCCTTATTGATGATGAAACAAAGAAATTGCATCCGAATTTAATACAAAAAGCACGATGCCGACTTAAATAAAAGAGGACTGACACTCTCACTTTCTATGATTTGAACCTCTCCTGTGAGTCCAGTTTTAGATTCCGATGCTTCACTTCAGGTTTACTGTATCCCTTGGACCTACGTATTGACGATGAGCACAGTAATTGCACCCGAATTCAATACAAAAGGCACAATGCCGACATAAGTACAAGAGGACTGACACTCTCACTTTCTACGACTTGAACCTCTCCTGTGAGTGCAGTTTTAGATTCAGATGCTTCACTTCAGGTTTTCTATATGCCTTGCAGCTTCTTATTGACGATGAAGCACAGAGTTTGCATCCGAACTTAATACAAAAGCACAATGTCGACTTAAGTACAAGAGGACTGACACTCTCGCTTCCTATGATTTGAACCTCTCTTGTGAGTCCAGTTTTAGATTCCGATGGTTCCCCTTCAGGATTAGTGTATACCTTGTACCTTGTAATTGACGATGAAACACAGAAATTGCATCCGAATTTAATACAAAAAGCACAAAGCCAACGTAAGTACAAGAGGACTGACACTCTCACTTTCTACGATTTGAACCTCTCCTGTGAGTCCAGTTTTAGATCCCGATGCTTCACTTCAGGATTACTGTATACCTTGCAGCTTCTTATCGACGATGAAGCACAGAGTTTGCATCCGAATTTAATACGAGAGGCACAATGCCGACTTAAGTACAAGAGGACTGACACTCTCACTTTCTATGATTTGAACCTCTCCTGTGAGTCCAGTTTTAGATTCTGATGCTTCACTTCAGGTTTACTGTATACCTTGCACCTTCTTATTGACGATGAAACACAGACATTGCATCCGAATTTAATACAAAAGGCACAATGCCGACTTAAATACAAGAGGACTGACTCTCTAACTTACTACGATTTGAACCACTTCTGTGAGGCCAGTTTTAGTTTCCGATGCTTCACTTCAGGTTTACTGTATACCTTGCACCTTCTTATTGACGATGAAACACAGAAATTGCATCCGAATGTAATACAAAAGGCACAATGCGGACTTAAGTACATTAGGAATGACACTCTCACTTTCTATGATTTGAACCCCTCTTGTGAGTCCAGTTTTAGATTCCTATGCTTCACTTCAGGTTGACTGTATCCCTTGGACCTTCTTATTGACGATGAAACACAGGAATTGCATCCGAATTTAATACAAAAGGCACAAAGCCGACTTAAGTACAAGAGGACTGACACTCTAACTGTTTATGAATTGAACCTCTCCTGTGAGTCCCGTTTTAGATTCCGATGGTTCACTTCAGGTTTACTGTATCCCTTGGACCTTCTTATTGACAATGAAACACAGATTTGGCATCCGAATTTAATACAAAAAGCACAATTCCGACTTAAGTACAAGAGGACTGACACTCTAACTTTCTATGATTTGAACCTCTCCTGTGAGTCCAGTTTTAGATTCCGATGCTTCATTTCAGGTTTACTGTGTACCTTGCATCTTCTTATTGACGATGAAACACTAAAATTGCATCCGAATTTAATACAAAATGCACAATGCCGACTTAAGTACAAGAGGACTGACACTCTCACTTTCTATGATTTGAACCTCTCCTGTAAGTCCAGTTTTAGATTCCGATGCTTCACTTCAGGTTTACTGTATCCCTTGCACCTCCTTATTGACGATGAAACAAAGAAATTGCATCCGAATTTAATACAAAAAGCACGATGCCGACTTAAATAAAAGAGGACTGACACTCTCACTTTCTATGATTTGAACCTCTCCTGTGAGTCCCGTTTTAGATTCCGATGCTTCACTTCAGGTTTGCTGTACACCTTGCACCTTCTTATTGACGATGTAACACATAAATTGAATCCGAATGTAACACAAAAGGCACAATGCCGACTTAAGTATAAGAGGACTGGCACTCTCACTTTCTACGACTTGAACCTCTCCTGTGAGTGCAGTTTTAGATTCAGATGCTTCACTTCAGGTTTTCTATATGCCTTGCAGCTTCTTATTGACGATGAAGCACAGAGTTTGCATCCGCACTTATTACAAAGGCACAATGTCGACTAAAGTACAAGAGGACTGACACTCTCACTTCCTATGATTTGAACCTCTCTTGTGAGTCCAGTTTTAGATTCCGATGGTTCCCTTCAGGATTACTGTATACCTTGTACCTTGTAATTGACGATGAAACACAGAAATTGCATCCGAATTTAATGACAAAAAGCACAATGCCAACTTAAGTACAAGAGGACTGACACTCTCACTTTCTACGATTTGAAACACTCCTGTGAGTCCAGTTTTAGATTCCGATGCTTCACTTCAGGTTTACTGTATACCTTGCACCTTCTTATTGACGATGAAACACAGAAATAGCATCCGAATATAATACAAAATGCACAATGCCGACTTAAGTAACTGAGGACTGACACTCTCACTTTCTATGATTTGAACTTCTCCTGTGAGTCTAGTTTTAGATTCCGATGCTTCACTTCAGGTTTACTGTATCCCTTGGACCTACTTATTGACGCGAAACACAGAAATTGAATCCAAATTTAATACAAAAAGCACACTGCCAACTTCAGTACAAGAGGACTGACACTCTAACATTCTATGAATTGAACCTCTCCTGTGAGTCCAGTTTTACATTCCGATGCTTCACTTCAGCTTTACGGTATATCTTGCACCTTCTTGTTGACGATGAGTCACAGAAATAGCATCCGAATTTAATACAAAAGGCACAATGCCGACTTAAGTACAAGAAGACTGACACTCTCACTTTCTATGATTTGAACCTCTCCTGTGAGTCCAGTTTTAAATTCCGACGCTTCACTTGAGTTTTACTGTATCCCTTGCACCTTCTTATTGACGATGAAACACAGAAATTGCATCCGAATTTAATACAAAAAGCACAAAGCCAACGTAAGTACAAGAGGACTGACACTCTCACTTTCAACGATTTGAACCTCTCCTGTGGGTCCAGTTTTAGATTCCGTAGCTTCACTTCATGTTTACTGTTTACCTTGCGCCTTCTTATTGACGATGAAACACAGAACTTGAATCCGAATGTTATACAAAAGGCACAATGCGGACTTAAGTACATTAGGACTGACACTCTCACTTTCTATGATTTGAACCTCTCCTGTGAGTCCAGTTTTAGATTCCGATGCTTCACTTCAGGTTTACTGTATCCCTTGGACCTACTTATTGACGATGAGCACAGTAATTGCATCCGAATTCAATACAAAAGGCACAATGCCGACATAAGTACAAGAGCACTGACACTCTCACTTTCTACTATTTGAACCTCTCCTGTGAGTCCAGTTGTAGATTCCTATGCTTCATTTCAGGTTTACTGTACCCCTTATACCTTCTTATTGACGATGAAACACAGAAATTGCATCCGAATTTAATACAAACTGCACAATGCCGACTTAAGTACAAGAAGACTGACACTCTCACTTTCTACGATTTGATCCCCTCCTGTGAGTCCAGTTTTAGATTTCGATGCTTCACTTCAGGTTTACTGTATACCTTGCACCTTCTTATTGACGATGAAACACAGAAATTGTATCCGAATGTAATACAAAATGCACAATGCGGACTTAAGTACATTAGGACTGACACTCTCACTTTCTATGATTTGAACCTCTCCTGTGAGTCCAGTTTTAGATTCCGATGCTTTGCTTCAGGTTTACTGTATCCCTTGGACCTTCTTATTGACGATTAAACACAGAGTTTGCATCCGAATTTAATACATAAGGCACAACGCCGACTTAAGTACAAGAGGACTGACACTCTAACTGTCTATGAATTGAACCTCTCCTGTGAGTCCCGTTTTAGATTCCGATGGTTCACTTCAGGTTTACTGTATCCCTTGGACCTTCGTATTGACAATGAAACACAGATTTGGCATCCGAATTTAATACAAAACGCACAATGCCGACTTAAGTACAAGAGGACTGACACTCTAACTTTCTATGATTTCAACCTCTCCTGTGAGTCCAGTTTTAGATTCCGATGCTTCATTTCAGGTTTACTGTGTACCTTGCATCTTCTTATTGACGATGAAACACTAAAATTGCATCTGAATTTAATACAAAATGCACAATGCCGACTTAAGTACAAGAGGACTGACACTCTCACTTTCTATGATTTGAACCTCTCCTGTGAGTCCAGTTTTAGATTCCGATGCTTCACTTCAGGTTTTCTATATGCCTTGCAGCTTCTTATTGACGATGAAGCACAGAGTTTGCATCCGAACTTAATACAAAGGCACAATGTCGACTTAAGTACAAGAGGACTGACACTCTCACTTCCTATGATTTGAACCTCTCTTGTGAGTCCAGTTTTAGATTCCGATGGTTCCCTTCAGTATTACTGTATACCTTGTACCTTGTAATTGACGATGAAACACAGAAATTGCATCCGAATTTAATACAAAAAGCACAATGCCAACTTAAGTACAAGAGGACTGACACTCTCACTTTCTACGATTTGAACCACTCTTGTGAGTCCAGTTTTAGATTCCGATGCTTCACTTCAGGTTTACTGTATACCTTGCACCTTCTTATTGACGATGAAACACAGAAATAGCATCCGAATATAATACAAAATGCACAATGCCGACTTAAGCAACTGAGGACTGACACTCTCACTTTCTATGATTTGAACTTCTCCTGTGAGTCTAGTTTTAGATTCCGATGCTTCACTTCAGGTTTACTGTATCCCTTGGACCTACTTATTGACGCGAAACACAGAAATTGCATCCAAATTTAATACAAAAAGCACAATGCCGACTTCAGTACAAGAGGACTGACACTCTAACTTTCTATGAATTGAACCTCTCCTGTGAGTCCAGTTTTACATTCCGATGCTTCACTTCAGCTTTACGGTATATCTTGCACCTTCTTATTGACGATGAGTCACAGAAATAGCATCCGAATTTAATACAAAAGGCACAATGCCGACTTAAGGAAAAGAGGACTGACACTCTCACTTTCTATGATTTGAACCTCTCCTGTGAGTCCAGTTTTAGATTCCGATGCTTCACTTCATGTTTACTGTATACCTTGCGCTTTCTTATTGACGATGAAACACAGAACTTGAATCCGAATGTTATACAAAAGGCACAATGCTCACGTAAGTACATGAGGATCGACACTCTCACTTTCTATGATTTGAACCTCTCCTGTGAGTCCAGTTTTAGATTCCGATGCTTCACTTCAGGTTTACTGTATCCCTTGGACCTACTTATTGACGATGAGCACAGTAATTGCATCCGAATTCAATACAAAAGGCACAATGCCGACATAAGTACAAGAGGACTAACACTCTCACTTTCTACGATTTGAACCTCTCCTGTGAGTCCAGTTGTAGATTCCTATGCTTCATTTCAGGTTTACTGTACCCCTTATACCTTCTTATTGACGATGAAACACAGAAATTGCATCCGAATTTAATACAAAAAGCACAAAGCCAACGTAAGTACATGAGGACCGACACTCTCACTTTCTATGATTTGAACCTCTCCTGTGATGCCAGTTTTAGATTCAGATGCTTCACTTCAGGTTTACTGTATCCCATGGACCTACTTATTGACGATGAAACACAGAAATTGCATCCGAATTTAATACAAAAAGCACAATGCCGACTTAAGTACAAGAGGACGGACACTCTCACTTTCTACGATTTGAGCCTCTCCTGTGAGTCCAGTTTCACATTCCGATGCTTCACTTCAGGTTTACTGTATACCTTGCACCTTCTTATTGACGATGAAACACAGGAATAGCACCCGAATGTAATACAAAATGCACAATGCCAACCTAAGTACCTGAGGACTGACACACTCAGTTCTATGATTTGAACTTGCCCTGTGAGTCTAGTTTTAGATTCCGATGCTTCAATTCAGGTTTACTGTATCCCTTGGACCTACTTATTGACGCGAAACACAGAAATTGCATCCAAATTTAATACAAAAGGCACATTGCCGACATAAGTACAAGATTACTGACACTCTAACTTTCTATGAATTGAACCTCTCCTGTGAGTCCAGTTTTAGATTCCGATGCTTCACTTCAGCTTTACTGTATACCTTGCACCTTCTTATTGACGATGAATCACAGAAATAACATCCGAATTTAATACAAAAGGCACAATGCCGACTTAAGGAAAAGAGGACTGCCACTCTCACTTTCTATGATTTGAACCTCTCCTGTGAGTCCAGTTTTAGATTCCGGTGCTTCACTTCAGTTTTACTGTATCCCTAGGACCTCCTTATTGACGATGAAACACAGAAATTGCATCCGAATTTAATACAAAAAGCACAATGACGACTTAAGTAAAAGAGGACTGACACTCTCACTTTCTGTGATTTGAACCTCTCCTGTGAGTCCAGTTTTAGATTCCGATGCTTCATTTCAGGTTTACTTTGTACCTTGCACCTTTTTGTTGACGATGAAACACTGAAATTGCATCCGAACTTAATGCAAAAAAGCACAATGCTGACTTAAGTGCAAGAGGACTGACACTTTCACTTTCTACGATTTGAACCTCTCATTTGAGTCCAGTTTTAGATTCCGATGCTTCACTTCAGGTTTACTGTATACCTTGCACCTTCTTATTGACGATGAAACACAGAATTTACATCCGAATTTAACACAAAGGCACAATGCCGAATTAAGGAAAAGAGGACTGACACTCTCACTTTCTATGATTTGAACCTCTCCTGTGAGTCCTGTTTTGGATTCCGATGCTTGACTTCAGGTTTACTGTATACCTTGCACTTTCTTATTGACGATGAAGCACAGAAATTGCATCCGAATATAACACAAAGCCACAATGCCAACTTAAGGAAAAGAGGACTGACACTCTCACTTCCTATGATTTGAACCTCTCCTGTGAGTCCAGTTTTAGATTCCGATGCTTGACTTCAGGTTTACTGTATACCTTGCACCTTCTTATTGTCGATGAGTCACAGAAATTGCATCCGAATTTAATACAAAAAGCACAATGCCAACTTAAGTACAAGAGGGCTGACACTCTCACTTTCAACGATGTGAACCTCTCCTGTGAGTCCAGTTTTAGGTTCCGATGCTTCACTTCTGGTTTACTGTATCCCTTGGACCTACTTAATGTTGATGAAACACAGAAATGGCATCCTAATTTAATACAAAAGGCACAATGCCGACTTAAGTACAAGAGGACTGACACTCTAACTTTCTATTTATTGAACCTGTCCTGTTAGTCCAGTTTTAGATTCCGATGCTTCACTTCAGGTTTACTGTATACCTTGCACCTTCTTATTGACGATGAAACACAGAAATCGCATCCGAATTTAATTCAAAAGGCACAATGAATACTTAAGTTCAAGAGGACTGACACTCTCACTCTCTATGATTAGAACCTCTCCTGTGAGTCCAGTTTTAGATTCCGATGCTTCACTTCAGGTTTACTGTATCCCTCGGACCTTCTTATTGACGATGAAACACAGAAATTGCATCCGAATTTAATCCAAAATTCACAATGCCGACTTAAGTACAAGATGACTGACGCTCTCACTTTCAATTTATTGAACCTGTCCTGTGAGTCCAGTTTCAGATTCCGATGCCTCACTTCAGGTTTACTGTATCCCGTGGTCCTTCTTATTGACGATGAGCACAGAAATTGCATCCGAATTCAATACAAAAGGCACAATGCCGACATAAGTACAAGAGGACTGACACTCTCACTTTCGACGATTTGAACCTCTCCTGTGAGTCCAGTTATAGATTCCGATTCTTCACTTCAGGTTTACTGTATTCCTTGGCCCTTCTTATTGACGATGATACAGAGAAATTGCATCCGAATTTAATACAAAGGGCACAATGCCGCTTTAAGTACAAGAGGACTGACACTCTTACTTTCTACGATTTGAACCTCTCCTGTGAGTCCAGTTCTAGATTCCTATGCTTCATTTTATTTTTACTGTATCCCTTATACCTTCTTATTGACGATGAAACACAGAAATTGCATCCGAATTTAATTCAAAAGGCACAATGCCGACTTAAGTACAAGAAGACTGACACTCTCACTTTCTACGATTTGATCCCCTCCTGTGAGTCCAGTTTTAGATTCCGATGCTTCACTTCAGGTTTCCAGTATACCTTGCACTTTCTTATTGACGATGAAACACAGAAATTGCATCCGAATTTAATACAAAAGGCACAATGCCGACTTAAGCACAAGAGGACTGACACTCTCACTCTCTACGATTCGAACCTCTCCTGTGTGTCCAGTTTTAGATTCCGATGATTCACTTCAGGTTTACTGTATACCTTGCACCTTCGTATTGACGATGAAACACAGAAATTGCATCCGAATGTAAAACAAAAGGCGCAATGAAGACTTAAGTACAAGAGGACTGACACTCTAATTTTCTATGCTTGAACCTCTCCTGTGAGTCCAGTTTCAGATTCCGATGCTTCACTTCAGGTTTACCGTATACCTTGCACCTTCTTATTGACGATAAAACACAGAAATTGCATCCGAATTTAATACAAAAGGCACAATGCCGACTTAAGTACAAGAGGACGGACGCTCTCACTTTCTACGATTTGAGCCTCTCCTGTGAGTTCAGTTTCAGATTCCGATGCTTCACTTCAGGTTTACTGTATACCTTGCACCTTCTTATTGACGATGAAACACAGAAATAGCATCCGAATGTAATACAAAATGCACAATGCCGACTTAAGTACCTGAGGACTGACACTCTCACTTTCTATGATTTCAACTTCTCCTGTGAGTCTAGTTTTAGATTCCGATGCTTCACTTCAGGTTTACTGTATCCCTTGGACCTACTTATTGACGCGAAACACAGAAATTGCATCCTAATTTAATACAAAAGGCACAATGCCGACTTAAGTACAAGAGGACTGACACTCTAACTTTCTATGAATTGAACCTCTCCTCTGAGACCAGTTTTAGATTCCGATGCTTCACTTCAGCTTTACTGTATACCTTGCACCTTCTTATTGACGATGAATCACAGAAATAGCATCCGAATTTAATACAAAAGGCACAATGCCGACTTAAGGAAAAGAGGACTGACACTCTCACTTTATATGATTTGAACCTCTCCTGTGAGTGCAGTTTTAGTTTCCGATGCTTCACTTCAGTTTTACTGTATCCCTTGTACCTCCTTATTGACGATGAAACACAGAATTTACATCCGAATTTAACACAAAGGCACAATGCCGACTTAAGGAAAAGAGGACTGACACTCTCACTTCCTATGATTTGAACCTCTCCTGTGAGTCCAGTTTTAGATTACGATGCTTGACTTCAGGTTTACTTTATACCTTGCACCTTCTTATTGTCGATGAAACACAGAAATTGCATCCGAATTTAATACAAAAGGCACAATGCCGACTTAAGTACAAGAGGACTGACACTCTCACATTCTATGATTTGAACCTCTCCTGTGAGTCCAGTTTTAGATTCCGATGCTTTACTTCAGGTTTACTGTAAACCTTGCACCTTCTTATTGACGATGAAACACAGAAATTGCATCTGAATTTAATACAAAAAGCACAATGCCAACTTAAGTACAAGAGGACTGACACTCTCACTTTCTACGATTTGAACATCTCCTGTGGGTCCAGTTTTAGATTCCGATGCTTCACTTCAGGTTTACTGTATCCCTTGGACCTACTTATTGACGATGAAACACAGAAATCGCATCCGAATTTAATCCAAAAGGCACAAAGCCGACTTAAGTACAAGATGACTGACGCTCTCACCTTCTATTTTTTGAACCTGTCCTGTGAGTCCAGTTTCAGATTCCGATGCCTCACTTCAGTTTTACTGTATCCCTAGGTCCTTCTTATTGACGATGAGCACAGAATTTGCATCCGAATTCAACACAAACGGCACAATGCCGACATAAGTACAAGAGGACTGACACTCTCACTTTCAACGATTTGAACCTCTCCTGTGAGTCCAATTATAGATTCCGATGCTTCACTTCAGGTTTACTGTATGCCTTGGACCTTCTTATTGACGATGAAACAGAGAAATTGCATCCGAATTTAATACAAAAGGCACAATGCCGACTTAGGTACAAGAAGACTGACACTCTCACTTTCTACGATTTGATCCCCTCCTGTGAGTCCAGTTTTAGATTCCGATGCTTCACTTCAGGTTTCCAGTATACCTTGCACCTTCTTATTGACGATGAAACACAGAAATTGCATCCGAATTCAATACAAAAGGCACAATGCCGACTTAAGCACAAGAGGACTGACACTCTCACTCTCTACGATTCGAACCTCTCCTGTGTGTCCAGTTTTAGATTCCGATGATTCACTTCAGGTTTACTGTATACCTTGCACCTTCTTATTGACGATGAAACACAGAAATTGCATCCGAATGTAAAACAAAAGGCGCAATGAAGACTTAAGTACAAGAGGACTGACACTCTAATTTTCTATGCTTGAACCTCTCCTGTGAGTCCAGTTTCAGATTCCGATGCTTCACTTCAGGTTTACCGTATACCTTGCACCTTCTTATTGACGATAAAACACAGAAATTGCATCCGAATTTAATACAAAAGGCACAATGCCGACTTAAGTACAAGAGGACGGACGCTCTCACTTTCTACGATTTGAGCCTCTCCTGTGAGTTCAGTTTCAGATTCCGATGCTTCACTTCAGGTTTACTGTATACCTTGCACCTTCTTATTGACGATGAAACACAGAAATAGCATCCGAATGTAATACAAAATGCACAATGCCGACTTAAGTACCTGAGGACTGACACTCTCACTTTCTATGATTTCAACTTCTCCTGTGAGTCTAGTTTTAGATTCCGATGCTTCACTTCAGGTTTACTGTATCCCTTGGACCTACTTATTGACGCGAAACACAGAAATTGCATCCTAATTTAATACAAAAGGCACAATGCCGACTTAAGTACAAGAGGACTGACACTCTAACTTTCTATGAATTGAACCTCTCCTCTGAGACCAGTTTTAGATTCCGATGCTTCACTTCAGCTTTACTGTATACCTTGCACCTTCTTATTGACGATGAATCACAGAAATAGCATCCGAATTTAATACAAAAGGCACAATGCCGACTTAAGGAAAAGAGGACTGACACTCTCACTTTATATGATTTGAACCTCTCCTGTGAGTGCAGTTTTAGTTTCCGATGCTTCACTTCAGTTTTACTGTATCCCTTGTACCTCCTTATTGACGATGAAACACAGCAATTGCATCCAAATTTAATACAAAAAGCACAATGCCGACTTAAGTTAAAGAGGACTGACACTCTCACTTTCTGTGATTTGAACCTCTCCTGTGAGTCCAGTTTTAGATTCCGATGCTTCATTTCAGGTTTACTGTGTACCTTGCACCTTCTTATTCACGATGAAACACTGAAATTGCATCCGAACTTAATACAAAAGGCACAATGCCAACTTAAGTACAAGAGGACTGACACACTCACTTTCTACGATTTGAACCTCTCCTTTGAGTCCAGTTTTAGAATCCGATGCTTCACTTCAAGTTTACTGTATACCTTGCACCTTCTTATTGACGATGAAACACAGAATTTACATCCGAATTTAACACAAAGGCACAATGCCGACTTAAGGAAAAGAGGACTGACACTCTCACTTCCTATGATTTGAACCTCTCCTGTGAGTCCAGTTTTAGATTACGATGCTTGACTTCAGGTTTACTTTATACCTTGCACCTTCTTATTGTCGATGAAACACAGAAATTGCATCCGAATTTAATACAAAAGGCACAATGCCGACTTAAGTACAAGAGGACTGACACTCTCACATTCTATGATTTGAACCTCTCCTGTGAGTCCAGTTTTAGATTCCGATGCTTTACTTCAGGTTTACTGTATACCTTGCACCTTCTTATTGACGATGAAACACAGAAATTGCATCTGAATTTAATACAAAAAGCACAATGCCAACTTAAGTACAAGAGGACTGACACTCTCACTTTCTACGATTTGAACATCTCCTGTGGGTCCAGTTTTAGATTCCGATGCTTCACTTCAGGTTTACTGTATCCCTTGGACCTACTTATTGACGATGAAACACAGAAATCGCATCCGAATTTAATCCAAAAGGCACAAAGCCGACTTAAGTACAAGATGACTGACGCTCTCACCTTCTATTTTTTGAACATGTCCTGTGAGTCCAGTTTCAGATTCCGATGCCTCACTTCAGTTTTACTGTATCCCTTGGTCCTTCTTATTGACGATGAGCACAGAATTTGCATCCGAATTCAATACAAACGGCACAATGCCGACATAAGTACAAGAGGACTGACACTCTCACTTTCAACGATTTGAACCTCTCCTGTGAGTCCAGTTATAGATTCCGATGCTTCACTTCAGGTTTACTGTATGCCTTGGACCTTCTTATTGACGATGAAACAGAGAAATTGCATCCGAATTTAATACAAAAGGCACAATGCCGACTTAGGTACAAGAAGACTGACACTCTCACTTTCTACGATTTGATCCCCTAATGTGAGTCCAGTTTTAGATTCCGATGCTTCACTTCAGGTTTACTGTATGCCTTGCACCTTTTTATTGACAATGAAACACAGAAATTGCATCCGAATTTAATACAAGCGGCACAATGCCGGCTCAAGTAAAAGAGGACTGACACTCTCACATTCTATGATTTGAACCTCTCCAGTGAGTCCAGTTTTAGATTCCGATGCTTCACTTCAGGTTTCCAGTATACCTTGCACCTTCTTATTGACGATGAATCACAGAAATTGCATCCGAAATTAATACAAAAGCCACAATGCCGACTTAAGTACAAGAGGACTGACACCCTCACTTTCTATGATTCGAACCTCTCCTGTGAGTCCAGTTTTAGATTCTGATGCTTCACTTCAGGTATACTGTATACCTTGGACCTTCCTATTGACGATGAAACACAGAAATTGCATCCGAAATTAATACATAAGGCACAATGCCGACTTAAGTACAAGAAGACTGACACTCTCACTTTCTACGATTTGATCCCCTCCTGTGAGTCCAGTTTTAGATTCCGATGCTTCACTTCAGGTTTACTGTATGCCTTGCACCTTTTTATTGACAATGAAACACAGAAATTGCATCCGAATTTAATACAAACGTCACAATGCCGGCTTAAGTAAAAGAGGACTGACATTCTCACTTTCTATGATTTGAACCTCTCCTGTGAGTTCTGTTTTAGATTCCGATGCTTCACTTCACGTTTCCAGTATACCTTGCACCTTCTTATTGACGATGAAACACAGAAATTGCATCCAATTTAATACAAAAGGCACAATGCCGACTTAAGTACAAGAGGACTGACACTCTCACTCTCTACGATTCGAACCTCTACTGTGTGTCCAGTTTTAGATTCCGATGATTCACTTCAGGTTTACTGTATACCTTGCACCTTCTTATTGACGATGAACACAGATATTGCATCCGAATTTAAAACAAAAGGCGCAATGAAGACTTAAGTACAAGACGACTGACACTCTAACTTTCTATGCTTTGAACCTCCTCTGTAAGTCCAGTTTCAGATTCCGATGTTTCACTTCAGGTTTACTGTATACCTTGCACTCTCTTATTGACGATAAAACACAGAAATTGCATCCGAATTTAATACAAAAGCACAATGCCGACTATAGTACAAGAGGACGGACACTCTCACTTTCTACGATTTGAGCCTCTCCTGTGAGTCCAGTTTCAGATTCCGATGCTTCACTTCAGGTTTACTGTATACCTTGCACCTTCTTATTGACGATGAAATACAGAAATAGCATCCGAATGTAATACAAAATGCACAATGCCGACTTAAGTACCTGAGGACTGACACTCTCACTTACAATGATTTGAACTTCTCCTGTGAGTCTAGATTTAGATTCCGATGCTTCACTTCAGGTTTACTGTATCCCTTGGACCTACTTATTGACGCGAAACACAGAAATTGCATCCTAATTTAATACAAAAGGCACAATGCCGACTTAAGTACAAGAGGACTGACACTCAAACTTTCTATGAATTGAACCTCTCCTGTGAGTCCAGTTTTAGATTCCGATGCTTCACTTCAGGTTTACTGTATACCTTGCACCTTCTTATTGACGATAAATCACAGAAATAGCAACCGAATTTAATACAAAAGGCACAATGCCGACTTAAGGAAAAGAGGACTGACACTCTCACTTTCTGTGATTTGAACCTCTCCTGTGAGTCCAGTTTTAGATTCCGATGCTTCATTTCAGGTTTACTGTGTACCTTGCACCTTCTTATTGACGATGAAACACTGAAATTGCATCCGAACGTAATACAAAAGGCACAATGCCGACTTAAGTACAAGAGGACTGACACTCTCACTTTCTACGATTTGAACCTCTCCTTTGAGTCCAGTTTTAGATTCCGATGCTTCACTTCAGGTTTACTGTATACCTTGCACCTTCTTATTGATGATGAAACACTGAATTTACATCCGAATTTAACACAAAGCACAATGCCGACTTAAGGAAAAAAGGACTGACACTCTCACTTCCTATGATTAGAACCTCTCCTGTGAGTCCAGTTTTAGATTCCGATGCTTCAATTCAGTTTTACTGTATCCCTTGTACCTCCTTATTGACGATGAAACACAGAAATTGCACCCAAATTTAATACAAAAAGCACAATGCCGACTTAAGTTAAAGAGGACTGACACTATCACTTTCTACGATTTGAACCTCTCCTGTGGGTCCAGTTTTAGATTCCGATGCTTCACTTCAAGTTTACTGTATACCTTGCACCTTCTTATTGACGATGAAACACTGAATTTACATCCGAATTTAACACAAAGCACAATGCCGACTTAAGGAAAAAAGGACTGACACTCTCACTTCCTATGATTAGAACCTCTCCTGTGAGTCCAGTTTTAGATTCCGATGCTTCAATTCAGTTTTACTGTATCCCTTGTACCTCCTTATTGACGATGAAACACAGAAATTGCACCCAAATTTAATACAAAAAGCACAATGCCGACTTAAGTTAAAGAGGACTGACACTATCACTTTCTACGATTTGAACCTCTCCTGTGGGTCCAGTTTTAGATTCCGATGCTTCACTTCAAGTTTACTGTATACCTTGCACCTTCTTATTGACGATGAAACACTGAATTTACATCCGAATTTAACACAAAGGCACAATGCCGACTTAAGGAAAAGAGGACTGACACTATCACTTTCTACGATTTGAACCTCTCCTGTGGGTACAGTTTTAAATTCCGATGCTTCACTTCTGGTTTACTGTATGCCTTGGACCTTCTTATTGACGATGAAACACAGAAATTGCATCCGAATTTAATACAAAACGCACAATGCCGACTTAAGTACAAGAAGACTGACACTCTCACTTTCTACGATTTGATCCCCTCCTGTGAGTCCAGTTCTAGATTCTGATGCTTCACTTCAGGTTTACTGTATGCCTTGCACCATTTTATTGACAATAAAACACAGAAATTGCATCCGAATTTATTACAATAGGCACAATGCCGGCTTAAGTAAAAGAGGACTGACACTCTCACTTTCTATGAATTGAACCTCTCCTGTGAGTCCAGTTTTAGATTCCGACGCTACACATCAGGTTTCCAGTACACCTTCCACCTTCTTATTGACGATGAAACACAGAAATTGCATCCGAATTTAATACAAAAGGCACAATGCCGACTTAAGTACAAGAGGACTGACACGCTCACGTTCTATGATTTGAACCTCTCCTGTGAGTCCAGTTTTGGATTCCGATGCTTCACTTCAGGTTAACTGTATACCTTGCACCTTCTTATTGACGATGAATCACAGAAATTGCATCCGAAATTAATACGAAAGGCACAATGCCGACTTAAGTACAAGAGGACTGACACTCTCACTTTCTATGATTCGAACCTCTCCTGTGAGTCCAGTTTTAGATTCTGATGCTTCACTTCAGGTTTAGTGTATACCTTGGACCTTCCTATTGGCGATGAAACACAGAAATTGCATCCGAAATTAATACATAAGGCACAATGCCGACTTAAGTACAAGAAGACTGACACTCTCACTTTCTACGATTTGATCCCCTCCTGTGAGTCCAGTTTTAGATTCCGATGCTTCACTTCAGGTTTACTGTATGCCTTGCACCATTTTATTGACAATAAAACACAGAAATTGCATCCGAATTTATTACAAAAGGCACAATGCCGGCTTAAGTAAAAGAGGACTGACACTCTCACTTTCTATGAATTGAACCTCTCCTGTGAGTCCAGTTTTAGATTCCGACGCTACACATCAGGTTTCCAGTACACCTTGCACCTTCTTATTGACGATGAAACACAGAAATTGCATCCGAATTTAATACAAAAGGCACAATGCCGACTTAAGTACAAGAGGACTGACACGCTCACGTTCTATGATTTGAACCTCTCCTGTGAGTCCAGTTTTGGATTCCGATGCTTCACTTCAGGTTAACTGTATACCTTGCACCTTCTTATTGACGATGAATCACAGAAATTGCATCCGAAATTAATACGAAAGGCACAATGCCGACTTAAGTACAAGAGGACTGACACTCTCACTTTCTATGATTCGAACCTCTCCTGTGAGTCCAGTTTTAGATTCTGATGCTTCACTTCAGGTTTAGTGTATACCTTGGACCTTCCTATTGGCGATGAAACACAGAAATTGCATCCGAATTTAATACAAAAGGCACAATGCCGACTTAAGTACAAGAGGACTGACACTCTCACTCTCTACGATTCGAACCTCTACTGTGTGTCCAGTTTTAGATTCCGATGATTCACTTCAGGTTTACTGTATACCTTGCACCTTCTTATTGACGATGAAACACAGATATTGCATCCGAATTTAAAACAAAAGGCGCAATGAAGACTTAAGTACAAGAGGACTGACACTCTAACTTTCTATGCTTTGAACCTCCTCTGTGAGTCCAGTTTCAGATTCCGATGCTTCACTTCAGGTTTACTGTATACTTTGCACCTTCTTATTGACGATAAAACACAGAAATTGCATCCGAATTTAATACAAAAGCACAATGCCGACTATAGTACAAGAGGACGGACACTCTCACTTTCTACGATTTGAGCCTCCCCTGTGAGTCCAGTTTCAGATTCCGATGCTTCACTTCAGGTTTACTGTATCCCTTGGACCTACTTATTGACGACGAAACACAGAAATCGCATCTGAATTTAATCCAAAAGGCACAGTGCCGACTTAAGTACAAGATGACTGACGCTCTCACTTTCTATTTTTTGAACCTGTCCTGTGAGTCCAGTTTCAGATTCCGATGCCTCACTTCAGGTTTACTGTATCCCTTGGTCCTTCTTATTGACGATGAGCACAGAAATTGCTTCCGAATTCAATACAAACCGCACAATGCCGACATAAGTACAAGAGGACTGACACTCTCACTTTCAACGATTTGAACCTCTCCTGTGAGTCCAGTTATAGATTCCGATGCTTCACTTCAGGTTTACTGTATGCCTTGGACCTTCTTATTGACGATGAATCACAGAAATTGCATCCGAATTTAATACAAAAGGCACAATGCCGACTTAAGTACAAGAGGACTGACACTCGCACATTATATGATTTGAACCTCTCCTGTGAGTCCAGTTTTAGATTCCGATGCTTGACTTCATTTTTACTGTATGCCTTGCACCTTCTTATTGTCGATGAGTCACAGAAATTGCATCCGAAATTAATACAAAAGGCACAATGCCGACTTAAGTACAAGAGGACTGACACTCTCACTTTGTATGATTTGAACCTCTCCTGTGGGTCCAGTTTTAGATTCCGATGCTTCACTTCAGGTTTACTGAATACCTTGCGCCTTCTTCTTGACGATGAAACACAGAACTTGCATCCGAATGTTATACAAAAGGCACAATGCCGACGTAAGTACATGCGGACCGACACTCTCACTTTCTATGATTTGAACCTCTCCTGTGAGTCCAGTTTTAGATTCCGATGCTTGACTTCATTTTTACTGTATGCCTTGCACCTTCTTATTGTCGATGAGTCACAGAAATTGCATCCGAAATTAATACAAAAGGCACAATGCCGACTTAAGTACAAGAGGACTGACACTCTCACTTTGTATGATTTGAACCTCTCCTGTGAGTCCAGTTTTAGATTCCGATGCTTTACTTCAGGTTTACTGTATACCTTGCACTTTCTTATTGACGATGAAACACAGAAATTGCATCCGGATTTAATACAAAAAGCACAATGCCAACTTAAGTACAAGAGTGCTGACACTCTCACTTTCTACGATTTGAGCCTCTCCTGTGGGTCCAGTTTTAGATTCCTATGCTTCACTTCAGGTTTACTGTATACCTTGCGCCTTCTTATTGACGATGAAACACAGAACTTGCACCCGAATGTTATACAAAAGGCACAATGCCGACTTAAGTTTAAGAGGACTGACACTCTCACTTTCTACGATTTGAACCTCTCCTGTGAGTCCAGTTATAGATTCCGATGCTTCACTTCAGGTTTACTGTATCCCTTGGACTTACTTATAGACGATGAAACACAGAACTTGCATCCGAATGTTATACAAAAGGCACAATGCCGACTTAAGTTTAAGAGGACTGACACTCTCACTTTCTACGATTTGAACCTCTCCTGTGAGTCCAGTTATAGATTCCTATGCTTCACTTCAGGTTTACTGTATACCTTGCGCCTTCTTATTGACGATGAAACACAGAACTTGCATCCGAATGTTATACAAAAGGCACAATGCCGACGTAAGTACATGCGGACCGACACTCTCACTTTCTATGATTTGAACCTCTCCTGTGAGTCCAGTTTTAGTTTCCGATGCTTGACTTCATTTTTTACTGTATGCCTTGCACCTTCTTATTGTCGATGAGTCACAGAAATTGCATCCGAAATTAATACAAAAGGCACAATGCCGACTTAAGTACAAGAGGACTGACACTCTCACTTTGTATGATTTGAACCTCTCCTGTGAGTCCAGTTTTAGATTCCGATGCTTTACTTCAGGTTTACTGTATACCTTGCACTTTCTTATTGACGATGAAACACAGAAATTGCATCCGGATTTAATACAAAAAGCACAATGCCAACTTAAGTACAAGAGTGCTGACACTCTCACTTTCTACGATTTGAGCCTCTCCTGTGGGTCCAGTTTTAGATTCCTATGCTTCACTTCAGGTTTACTGTATGCCTTGCACAATTTTATTGACAATAAAACACAGAAATTGCTTCCGAATTTAATACAATAGGCACAATGACGGCTTAAGTAAAAGAGGACTGACACTCTCACTTTCTATGATTTGAACCTCTCCTGTGAGTCCAGTTTTAGATTCCGATGCTACACATCAGGTTTCCAGTATACCTTGCACCTTCTTATTGACGATGAAACACAGAAATTGCATCCGAATTTAAAACAAAAGGCGCAATGAAGACTTAAGTACAAGAGGACAGACACTCTAACTTTCTATGCTTTGAACCTCTCCTGTGAGGCCAGTTTCAGATTCCGATGCTTCGCTTCAGGTTTACTGTATACCTTGCACCTTCTTATTGAAGATAAAGCACAGAAATTGAATCCGAATTTAATACAAAAGGCACACTGTCGACTTAAGTACAAGAGGACGGACACTCTCACTTTCTACGATTTGAACCTCTCCTGTTAGTCCAGTTTCAGGTTCCGATGCTTCACTTCAGGTTTATTGTATACCTTGCACCTTCTTATTGACGATAAAACACAGAAATTGCATCCGAATTTAATACAAAAGGCACAATGCCGACTTAAGTACAAGAGGACGGACAGTCTCACGTTCTACAATTTGAGCCTCTCCTGTGAGTCCAGTTATAGATTCCAATGCTTCATCTCAGGTTTACTGTGTACCTTGCACCTTCTTATTGACGAAGAAACACAGAAATTGCATCCGAATTTAATACAAAAGGCACAATGCCGACTTAAGTAAAGGAGGACTGACACTCTCACGTTCTATGATTTGAACCTCTCCTGTGAGTCCAGTTTTGGATTCCGATGCTTCACTTCAGGTTAACTGTATACCTTGCACCTTCTTATTGACGATGAATCACAGAAATTGCATCCGAAATTAATACAAAAGGCACAATGCCGACTTAAGTACAAGAGGACTGACACTCTCACTTTCTACGATTCGAACCTCTCCTGTGAGTCCAGTTTTAGATTATGATGCTTAACTTTAGGTTTACTGTATACCTTGGACCTTCCAATTGACGATGAAACACAGAAATCGCATCCGAATTTAATACAAAAGGCACAATGCCGACTTAAGGAAAAGGGAATTGACGCTCTCACTTTCTATGATTTGAACCACTCCTGTGAGTCCAAAATTATATTCCGGTGCTTCACTTCAGGTTTACTGTATACCTGGCACGTTCTTATTGACGATGAATCACAGAAATTGCATCCGAAATTAATACAAAAGCACAATGCCGACTTAAGTACAAGAGGACTGACACTCTCACTTTCTACGATTTGAACCACTCCTGTGAGTCCAGTTTTAGATTCCGATGCTTCACTTCAGGTTTACTGTATACCTTGCACCTTCTTATTGACGATAAAACACAGAAATTGCATCCGAATTTAATACAAAAGGCGCAATGCCGACTTAAGTACAAGAGGACTGACTTTCTCACTTTCTACGATTTCAACCTCTCCTGTGAGTCCAGTTTTTGATTTCGATGCTTCACTTCAGGTTTACTGTATCCCTTGGACCTTCTTATTGACGATGAAACACAGAAATTGCATCCGAATTTAATACAAAAGGCGCAATGCCGACTTAAGTACAAGAGGACTGACTTTCTCACTTTCTACGATTTCAACCTCTCCTGTGAGTCCAGTTCTTGATTTCGATGCTTCACTTCAGGTTTACTGTATCCCTTGGACCTTCTTATTGTCGATGAAACACAGAAATTGCATCCGAATTTTATACAAAAGACAAATTGCTGACTTAAGTACAAGTGGACTGACACTCAAACTATCTATGATTTGAACCTCTCCTGCGAGTCCAGTTTTAGATTCCGATCCTTCACTTCAGGTTCACTGTATACCTTGCACCTTCTTATTGACGATGAGTCACAGAAATGGCATCCGAAATTAATACAAAAGGCACAATGCCGACTTAAGTACAAGAGGGCTGACACTCTCACTTTCTACGATTCGAACCTCTCCTGTGAGCCCAGTTTTAGATTATGATGCTTCACTTCAGGTTTACTGTATCCCTTGGACCTTCTCATTGACGATGAAACACAGAAATTGCATCCGAATTTAATACAAAAGGCACAATGCCGACTTAAGGAAAAGAGGACTGACACTCTCACTTTCTTTGGTTTGAACCTCTCCGGTCAGTCCAGTATTAGATTCCAATGCTTCACTTCAGGTTTACTGTATCCCTTAAACCTTCTTATTGCCGATGAAACACAGGGTTTGCATCCGAATTTAGTACAAATGGCACAATGCCGACTTCATTACAAGAGCACTGACACTCTAACTATCTATGCTTTGAACCTCTCCTGTGAGTCCAGTTTCAGATTCCGATGCTTCACTTCAGGTTTACTGTATACCTTGCACCTTCTTATTGACGATAAAACACAGAAATTGCATCCGAATTTAATACGAAAAGCACAATGCCGACTTAAGTACAAGAGGACTGACACTCTCACTTTCTACGATATGAACCTCTCCTGTGAGTGCGGTTTTAGATTCCGATGCTTCACTTCAGGTTTGCTGTATACCTTGCTGCTTCTTATTGACGATGAAGCACAGAGTTTGCATCCGAATTTAATACAAAAGGCACAATGCAAACATAAGTACAAGAGGACTGACACTCTCACTTTCTATGATTTGAACCTCTCCTGTGAGTCCAGTTTTAGATTCCGATACTTCACTTCAGGTTTACTGTATACCTTGCACCTTCTTGTTGACGATGAAACACAGAAATTGCATCCGAATTTAATACAAAAAGCACAATGCCAACTTCAGTACAAGAGGACTGACACTCTCACTTTCTACGATTTGAACCTCTCCTGTGAGTCCAGTTTTAGATTCCGATGCTTCACTTCAGGTTTACTGTATGCCTTGGACCTTCTTATTGACGATGAAACAGAGAAGTTGCATCCGAATTTATTACAAAGGGCACAATGCCAAATTAAGTACAAGAGGACTGACACTCTCACTTTCTATGATTTGAACCTCTCCTGTGAGTCCAGTTGTAGATTCCTATGCTTCATTTCAGGTTTACTGTATCCCTTATACCTTCTTATTGACGATGAAACACAGAAATTGCATCCGAATTTAATACAAAACGCACAATGCCGACTTAAGTACAAGAAGACTGACACTCTCACTTTCTACGATTTGATCCACTCCTGTGAGTCCAGTTTCGCATTCCGATGCTTCACTTCAGGTTTACTGTATGCCTTGCACCATTTTATTGACAATAAAACACAGAAATTGCATCCGAATTTAATACAATAGGCACAATGACGGCTTAAGTAAAAGAGGACTGACACTCTCACTTTCTATGATTTGAACCTCTCCTGTGAGTCCAGTTTTAGATTCCGATGCTACACATCAGGTTTCCAGTATACCTTGCACCTTCTTATTGACGAAGAAACATAGAAATTGCATCCGAATTTAATACAAAAGGCACAAAGCCGACTTAAGTAAAGGAGGACTGACACTCTCACGTTCTATGATTTGAACCTCTCCTGAGAGTCCAGTTTTGGATACCGATGCTTCACTTCAGGTTAACTGTATACCTTGCACCTTCTTATTGACGATGAATCACAGAAATTGCATCCGAAATTAATACAAAAGGCACAATGCCGACTTAAGTACAAGAGGACTGACACTCTCACTTTCTACGATTCGAACCTCTCCCATGAGTCCAGTTTTAGATTCTGATGTTTCACTTTAGGTTTACTGTATACCTTGGACCTTCCTATTGACGATGAAACACAGAAATTGCATCCGAATTTAATACAAAAGGCACAATGCCGACTTAAGGAAAAGGGAATTGACGCTCTCACTTTCTATGATTTGAACCACTCCTGTGAGTCCAGTATTACATTCCGATGCTTCACTTCAGGTTTACTGTATACCTTGCACGTTCTTATTGACGATGAATCACAGAAATTGCATCCGAAATTAATACAAAAGCACAATGCCGACTTAAGTACAAGAGGACTGACACTATCACTTTCTACGATTTGAACAACTCCTGTGAGTCCAGTTTTAGATTCCGATGCTTCACTTGAGGTTTACTGTATACCTTGCACCTTCTTATTGACGATAAAACACAGAAATTGCATCCGAATTTAATACAAAGGGCGCAATGCCGACTTAAGTAGAAGAGGACTGACTTTCTCACTTTCTACGATTTCAACCTGTCCTGTGAGTCCAGTTTTTGATTTCGATGCTTCACTTCAGGTTTACTGTATCCCTTGGACCTTCTTATTGACGATGAAACACAGAAATTGCATCCGAATGTAATACAAAAGGCACAATGCCGACTTAAGTACAAGAGGACTGACACCGTCACTTTCTACGATTTGAACCTCTCCTGTGAGTCTGGTTATAGATTCCGATGCTTCACTTCAGGTTTACTGTATCCCTTGGACCTTCTTATTGACGATGAAACACATAAATTGCATCCGAACTTAATACAAAAGGCGAAATGCCGACTTAAGTACAAGAGGACTGACTTTCTCACTTTCTACGATTTCAACCTCTCCTGTGAGTCCAGTTCTTGATTTCGATGCTTCACTTCAGGTTTACTGTATCCCTTGGACCTTCTTATTGACGATGAAACACAGAAATTGCATCCGAATTTTATACAAAAGGCAAATTGCTGACTTAAGTTCAAGTGGACTGGCACTCTAACTTTCTATGATTTGAACCTCTCCTGCGAGTCCAGTTTTAGATTCCGATCCTTCACTTCAGGTTCACTGTATACCTTGCACCTTCTTATTGACGATGAGTCACAGAAATTGCATCCGAAATTAATACAAAAGGCACAATGCCGACTTAAGTACAAGAGGACTGACACTCTCACTTTCTACGATTCGAACCTCTCCTGTGAGCCCAGTTTTAGATTATGATGCTTCACTTCAGGTTTACTGTATCCCTTGGACCTTCTCATTGACGATGAAACACAGAAATTTAATACAAAAGGCACAATGCCGACTTAAGGAAAAGAGGACTGACACTCTCACTTTCTTTGATTTGAACCTCTCCGGTCAGTCCAGTATTAGATTCCAATGCTTCACTTCAGGTTTACTGTATCCCTTAAACCTTCTTATTGCCGATGAAACACAGGGTTTGCATCCGAATTTATTACAAAAGGCACAATGCCGACTTAAGAAAAAGAGGCCTGACACTCTAACTATCTATGCTTTGAACCTCTCCTGCGAGTCCAGTTTCAGATTCCGATGCTTCACTTCAGGTTTACTGTATACCTTGCACCTTCTTATTGACGATAAAACACAGAAATTGCATCCGAATTTAATACAAAAGGCACAATGCCGACTTAAGTACAAGAGGACTGACACTCTCACTTTCTACGATTTGAACCTCTCCTGTGAGACCAGTTTTAGATTCCGATGCTTCACTTCAGGTTTACTGTATACCTTGCACCTTCTTATTGACGATGAAACACAGAACTTGCATCCGAATTCAATACAAAAGGCACAATGCCGCCATAAGTACAAGAGGCCTGACACTCTCACTTTCTACGATTTGAACCTCTCCTTTGAGTCCAGTTTTAGATTCCGTTGCTTCACTTCAGGTTTACTGTATACCTTGCACCTTGTTATTGACGATGAATCACATAAATTGCATCCGAAAGAAATACAAAAGGCACAATGCTGACTTAAGTACAAAAAGACTGACACTCTCACTTTCTATGATTTGAACCTCTCCTGTCGGTCCAGTTTTAGATTTAGATGCTTCACTTCATGTTTACTGTATCACTTGGACCTTCTTATCGACGATGAAACACAGAAATTGCGTCCGAAGTTAATACAAAATGCACAATGCCGAATTAAGTAAAACAAGACTGACACTCTCACTTTCTATGATTTGATCCGCTCCTGTGTGTCCAGTTTTGGATTCCGATGCTTCACTTCAGTTTTACTGTATACCTTGCACCTTCTTATTGACGATGAAACACAGAAATTGCATCAGAATTTAATACAATAGGCACAATGCCGACTTAAGTACAAGGGGACTGACACTCTCACTTTCTACTATTTGAACCTCTCCTGTGAGTGCAGTTTTAGATTCCGATGCTTCACTTCAGGTTTACTCTATATCTTGCAGCTTCTTATTGACGATGAAGCACAGAGTTTGCATCCGAATTTAATACAAAAGGCACAATGCCGACTTAAGTAAAAGAGGGCTGTCACTCTCACTTTCTATGATTTGAACCTCTCCTGTGAGTCCAGTTTTAGATTCCGATGCTTCACTTCAGGTTTACTGTATACCTTGCACATTCTCATTGACGATGAAACACAGAAATTGCATCCGAATTTAATACAAAAAGCACAATGCCAACCTAAGTACAAGAGGACTGACACTCTCACATTCTACGATTTGAACCTCTCCTCTGAGTCCAGTTTTAGATTCCGATGCTTCACTTCAGGTTTACTGTATACCTTGCACCTTCTTATTGACGATGAAGCACAGAACTTGCATCCGAATGTTATATAAAAGGGAAAATGCCGACGTAAGTACATGAGGACTGACACTCTCACTTTCTATGATTTGAACTTCTCCTGTGAGTCCAGTTTTAGATTCCGATGATTCACTTGAGGTTTACTGTATCCCTTGGACGTTCTTATTGACGATGAAACACAGAAATTGCATCCGAATTCAATACAAAAGGCACAATGCCGACATAAGTACAAGAGGACTGACACTCTCACTTTCTACGATTTGAACCTCTCCTTTGAGTCCAGTTTTAGATTCCGATGCTTCACTTCAGGTTCACTGTATACCTTGCATCTTCTTATTGACGATGAATCACAGAAATTGCATCCGAAATAAAATACAAAAGGCACAATGCCGACTTAAGTATAAGAGGACTGACACTCTCACTTTCTACGATTCAAACTTCTCCTGTGAGTCCAGTTTTAGATTCTGATGCTTCACTTCAGGTTTACTGCATTCCTTGGACCTCCTCATTGACGACGAAACACAGAAATTGCATCCGAATTTAATACAAAAGGCACAGTGCCGACTTAAGGAAAAGAGGACTGACACTCTCACTTTCTATGATTTGTAGCTCTCCTGTGAGTCCAGTATTAGATTCCGATGCTTCACTTCAGGTTTACTGTGTACCTTGCCCCTTCTTATTGACGATGAAACACTGAAATTGCATTCGAACTTAATACAAAAGGCACAATGCCGACTTAAGTACAAGAGGACTGACTTTCTCACTTTCTACGATTTCAACCTCTCCTGTGAGTCCAGTTTTTGATTTCGAAAGCTTCACTTCAGGTTTACTGTATCCCTTGGACCTTCTTATTGACGATGAAACACAGAATTTGCATCCGAATTAAATACAAAAGGCACAATGCCGACTTAAGTACAAGAGGAGTGACACTCTCACTTTCTATGATTTGAACCTCTCCTGTGAGTCCAGTTTTAGATTGCGATGCTTCATTTCAGGTTTACTGTGTACCTTGCCCCTTCTTATTGACGATGAAACACTGAAATTGCATTCGAACTTAATACAAAAGGCACAATGCCGACTTAAGTACAAGAGGACGGACACTCTCACTTTCTACGATTTGAACCTCTCCTTTGAGTCCAGTTTTAGATTCCGATGCTTCACTTCAGGCTTACTGTATACTTTGCAACTTCTTATTGACGATGAAACACAGAAATTGCATCCGAAATTAATACAAAAGGCACAATGCCGACTTAAGTACAAGAGGACTGACTTTCTCACTTTCTACGATTTCCACCTCTCCTGTGAGTCCAGTTTTTGATTTCGATGCTTCACTTCAGGTTTACTGTATCCCTTGGACCTTCTTATTGACGATGAAACACATAAATTGCATCCGAATTTAATACAAAAGGCACAATGCCGACTTAAGTACAAGAGGACTGACACTCTAACTTTCTACGATTTGATCCTCTCCTGTGAGTCCAGTTTTAGATTCCGATGCCTCACTTCAGGTTTACTGTATACCTTGCACCTTCTTATTGACGATGAAACTCAGATATTGCATCCGAATATAATGCAAAAGGCACAATGCCGACTTAAGTAAAAGAAGACTGACACTCTCTCTTTCTATGATTTGAACCACTCCTGTGAGTCCAGTTTTAGATTCCGATCCTTCACTTCAGGTTCACTGTATACCTTGCACCTTCTTATTGACGATGAGTCACAGAAATTGCATCCGAAAGTAATACAAATGGCACAATGCCGACTTAGGTGAAAGAGGACTGACACTCTCACTTTCTACGATTCGAACCTCTCCTGTGAGCCCAGTTTTAGATTATGATGCTTCACTTCAGGTTTACTGTATCCCTTGGACCTTCTCATTGACGATGAAACACAGAAATTGCATCCGAATTTAATACAAAAGGCACAATGCCGACTTAAGGAAAAGAGGACTGACACTCTCACTTTCTTTGATTTGAACCTCTCCGGTCAGTCCAGTATTTGATTCCAATGCTTCACTTCAGGTTTACTGTATCCCTTAAACCTTCTTATTGCCGATGAAACACAGGGTTTGCATCCGAATTTAGTACAAAAGGCACAATGCCGACTTCATTACAAGAGGACTGACACTCTAACTATCTATGAATTGAACCTCTCCTGTGAGTCCAGTATTAGATTCCGATGCTTCACTTCAGGTTTACTGTATACGTTTCACCTTCTTATTGACGATGAATCACAGAAATTGCATCCGAAATTAATACAAAAAGCACAATGCCGACTTAAGTACAAGAGGACCGACACTCTCACTTTCTATGATTTGAACCTCTCCTGTGAGTCCAGTTTCAGATTCCGATGCTTCACTTCAGGTTTACTGTATACCTTGCACCTTCTTATTGACGATGAAACACAGAAATTGCATCCGAATTTAATACAAAAAGCACAATGCCAACTTAAGTACAAGAGGACTGACACTCTCACTTTCTACGATTTGAACCTCCCCTGTGAGTCCAGTTTTAGATTCCGATACTTTACTTCAGGTTTACTGTATACCTTGCATCTTCTTATTGACGATGAATCACAGAAATTGCATCCAAAATTAATACAAAAGGCAAATTGCTGACTTAAGTACAAGTGGACTGACACTCTAACTTTCTATGATTTGAACCCCTCCTGTGAGTTCAGTTTTAGATTCTGATGCTTCACTTCAGGTTTACTGTATCCATTGGACCTTCTCATTGACGATGAAGCACAGAAATTGCATCCGAATTTAATACAAAAGGCACAATGCCGACTTAAGGAAAAGAGGATTGACACTCTCACTTTCTATGATTTGAACCTCTCCTGTGAGTCCAGTATTAGATTCCGATGCTTAACTTCAGGTTTACTGCATCCCTTAAACTTTCTTATTGCTGATGAAACACAGGGTTTGGATCCGAATTTAATACAAAAGGCACAATGTCGACATAATTACCAGAGGACTGACACTCTCACTTTCTATGATTTGAACCTCTCCTATGAGTCCAGTTTTAGATTCCGATGTGTCACTTCAGTTTTACTGTATCCCTTGGACCTCCTTTTTTACGATGAAACACAGAAATTGCATCCGAATTTAACACAATAAGCACAATGCCGACTTAAGTGAAAGAGGACTGACACTCTCACTTTCTATGATTTGAACCTCTCCTGTGAGTCCAGTTTTAGATTGCGATGCTTCATTTCAGGTTTACTGTGTACCCTGCACCTTCTTATTGACGATGAAACACTGAAATTGCATCCGAACTTAATACAAAATGCACAATGCCGACTTAAGTACACTCCTGGAAATGGAAAAAAGAACACATTGACACCGGTGTGTCAGACCCACCATACCTGCTCCAGACACTGCGAGAGGGCTGTACAAGCAATGATCACACGCACGACACAGCGGACACACCAGGAACCGCGGTGTTGGCCGTCTAATGGCGCTAGCTGCGCAGCATTTGTGCACCGCGGCCATCAGTGTCAGCCAGTTTGCCGTAGCATACGGAGCTCCATCGCAGTCTTTAACACTGGTAGCATGCCGCGACAGCGTGGACGTGAACCGTATGTGCAGTTGACGGACTTTGAGCGAGGGCGTATAGTGGGCATGCGGGAGTTCGGGTGGACGTACCGCCGAATTGCTCAACACGTGGGGCGTGAGGTCTCCACAGTACATCGATGTTGTCGCCAGTGGTCGGCGGAAGGTGCACGTGCCCGTCGACCTGGGACCGGACCGCAGCGACGCACGGATGCACGCCAAGACCGTAGGATCCTACGCAGTGCCGTAGGGGACCGCACCGCCACTTCCCAGCAAATTAGGGACACTGTTGCTCCTGGGGTATCGGCGAGGACCATTCGCAACCGTCTCCATGAAGCTGGGCTACGGTCCCGCACACCGTTAGGCCGTCTTCCGCTCACGCCCCAACATCGTGCAGCCCGCCTCCAGTGGTGTCGCGACAGGCGTGAATGGAGGGACGAGTGGAGACGTGTCGTCTTCAGCGATGAGAGTCGCTTCTGCCTTGGCGCCAATGATGGTCGTATGCGTGTTTGGCGCCGTGCAGGTGAGCGCCACAATCAGGACTGCATACGACCGAGGCACACAGGGCCAACACCCGGCATCATGGTGTGGGGAGCGATCTCCTACACTGGCCGTACACCACTGGTGATCGTCGAGGGGACACTGAATAGTGCACGGTGCATCCAAACCGTCATCGAACCCATCGTTCTACCATTCCTAGACCGGCAAGGGAACTTGCTGTTCCAACAGGACAATGCACGTGCGCATGTATCCCGTCCAACCCAACGTGCTCTAGAAGGTGTAAGTCAACTACCCTGGCCAGCAAGATCTCCGGATCTGTCCCCCATTGAGCATGTTTGGGACTGGATGAAGCGTCGTCTCAAGCGGTCTGCACGTCCAGCACGAACGCTGGTCCAACTGAGGCGCCAGGTGGAAATGGCATGGCAAGCCGTTCCACAGGACTACATCCAGCACCTCTACGATCGTCTCCATGGGAGAATAGCAACCTGCATTGCTGCGAAAGGTGGATATACACTGTACTAGTGCCAACATTGTGCATGCTCTGTTGCCTGTGTCTATGTGCCTGTGGTTCTGTCAGTGTGTTCATGTGATGTATCTGACCCCAGGAATGTGTCAATAAAGTTTCCCCTTCCTGGGACAATGAATTCACGGTGTTCTTATTTCAATTTCCAGGAGTGTACAAGAGGACTGACACTCTCACTTTCTACGATTTGAACCTCTCCTGTGAGTCCAGTTTTAGATTCCGATGCTTGACTTCAGGATTTACTGTATACCTTGCACCTTCTTGTTGACGATGAAACAAAGAAATCGCATCAGAATTTAACACAAAGGCACAATGCCGACTTAAGGAAAAGTGGACTGACACTCTCACTTTCTATGATTTGAACCTCTCCTGTGAGTCCAGTTTTAGATTCCGATGCTTGACTTCAGGTTTACTGTATACCTTGCACCTTCTTATTGACGATGAATCACAGAAATTGCATCCGAAAGAAATACAAAAGGCACAATGCTGACTTAAGTACAAAAGGACTGACACTCTCACTTTCTATGATTTGAACCTCTCCTGTCGGTCCAGTTTTAGATTCAGATGCTTCACTTCATGTTTACTGTATCACTTGGACCTTCTTATCGACGATGAAGCACAGAAATTGCGTCCGAAGTTAATACAAAATGCACAATGCCGAATTAAGTAAAACAAGACTGACACTCTCACTTTCTATGATTTGATCCGCTCCTGTGTGTCCAGTTTTAGATTCCGATGCTTCACTTCAGGTTTACTGTATACCTTGGACCTTCTTATTGACGATGAAACACAGAAATTGCATCAGAATTTAATACAATAGGCACAATGCCGACTTAAGTACAAGAGGACTGACACTCTCACATTCTACGATTTGAACCTCTCCTCTGAGTCCAGTTTTAGATTCCGATGATTCACTTCAGGTTTACTGTATACCTTGCACCTTCTTATTGACGATGAAGCACAGAACTTGCATCTGAATGTTATACAAAAGGCAAAATGCCGACGTAAGTACATGAGGACTGACACTCTCACTTTCTATGATTTGAACTTCTCCTGTGAGTCCAGTTTTAGATTCCGATGATTCACTTCAGGTTTACTGTATCCCTTGGACGTTCTTATTGACGATGAAACACAGAAATTGCATCCGAATTAAATACAAAAGGCACAATGCCGACATAAGTACAAGAGGACTGACACTCTCACTTTCTACGATTCGAACCTCTCCTGTGAGTCCAGTATTAGATTCCGATGCTTCACTTCAGGTTTACTGTATCACTTAAACCTTCTTATTGCCGATGAAACACAGGGTTTGGATCCGAATTTAATACAAAAGGCACAATGTGGACTTAATTACAAGAGGACTGACACTCTAACTTTCTATGAATTGAACCTCTCCTGTGAGTCCAGTTTTAGATTCCGATGCTTCACTTCAGGTTTACTGTATCCCTTGGACCTTCTTATTGACGATGAAACACAGAATTTGCATCCGAATTTAATACTAAAGGCACAATGCCGACTCAAGTAAAAGAGAACTGACACTCTCACTTTCTATGATTTGAACCTCTCCTTTGCGTCCAGTTTCAGATTCCGATGCCTCACTTCAGGTTTACTGTATCCCTTGGACCTTCTTATTGACGATGAAACACAGAAATTGCATCCGAATTCAATAAAAAAGGCACAATGCCGCCATAAGTACAAGAGGACTGACACTTTCACTTTCTACGATTTGAACCTCTCCTTTGAGTCCAGTTTTAGATTACGATGCTTCACTTCAGGTTTACTAAATGCCCTGCACCTTCTTATTGACAATGAAGCACAGAAATTGCATCCGAATTTAATACAAAAGGACAATGCCGACTTAAGTACAAGAGGACTGACACTCTCTCTTTCTATGATTTGAACCTGTCCTGTGAGTCCAGATTTAGATTCCAATCCTTCACTTCAGGTTTGCTGTATACCTTGCACCTTCGTATTGACGATAAAACACAGAAATTGCATCCGAATTTAATACAAAAGGCACAATGCCGACGTAAGTACAAGAGGACTGACACTCTCACTTTCTACGATTTGAACATCTCCTTTGAGTCCAGTTTTAGATTCCGATGCTTCACTTCAGGTTTACTGTATACTTTGCACCTTCTTATTGACAATGAAACACAGAAATTGCATCCGAATTTATCACAAAGGCACAATGCCGACTTAAGGAAAAGAGGACTGACACTCTCACTTTCTATGATTTGAACCTCTCCTGTGAGTCCAGTTTTAGATTCCGATGCTTCACTTCAGGTTTACTGTATACCTTGCAGCTTCTTATTGACGAAGAAGCACAGAGTTTGCATCCGAATTTTAAAACAAAAGGCACAATGCCGACTTAAGTACTAGAGGACTGACACTCTCACTTTCTATGATTTGAACCTCTCCTGTGAGTCCAGTTTTAGATTCCGATGCTTCACTTCAGGTTTACTGTATACCTTGCACATTCTTATTGACGATGAAACACAAAAATTGCATCCGAATTTAATACAAAAAGCACAATGCCAACTTAAGTACAAGAGGACTGACACTCTCACTTTCTACGATTTGACCCTCTCCTGTGAGTCCAGTTTTAGATTCCGATGCTTCACTTCAGGTTTACTGTATACATTGCACATTCTTATTTACGATGAAACACAGAACTTGCATCCGAATGTTATACAAAAGGCACAATGCCGACGTAAGTACATGAGGACTGACACTCTCACTTTCTATGACTTGAACTTCTCCTGTGAGTCCAGTTTTAGATTCCGATGATTCACTTCAGGTTTACTGTATCTCTTGGACATTCTTATTGACGATGAAACACAGAATTGCATCCGAATTCGATGCAAAAGGTACAATTCCGACATAAGTACAACAGGACTGACACTCTCACTTTCTGCGATTTGAACCTCTCCTTTGAGTCCAGTTTTAGATTCCGATGCTTCACTTCAGGTTTACTGTATCCTTTGGACCTTCTTATTGACGATGAAACACAGAATTTGCATCCGAATTTAATACTAAAGGCACAATGCCGACTCAAGTAAAAGAGAACTGACACTCTCACTTTCTATGATTTGAACCTCTCCTGTGCGTCCAGTTTCAGATTCCGATGCCTCACTTCAGGTTTACTGCATCCCTTGGACCTTCTTATTGACGATGAAACACAGAAATTGCATCCGAATTTAATACAAAAGGACAATGCCGACTTAAGTACGAGAGGACTGACACTCTCTCTTTCTATGATTTGAACCTCTCCTGTGAGTCCAGATTTAGATCCCAATCCTTCACTTCAGGTTTGCTGTATACCTTGCACCTTCTTATTGACGATAAAACACAGAAATTGCATCCGAATTTAATACAAAAGGCACAATGCCGACGTAAGTACAAGAGGACTGACACTCTCACTTTCTACGATTTGAACCTCTCCTTTGAGTCCAGTTTTAGATTACGATGCTTCACTTTAGGTTTACTAAATGCCTTGCACCTTCTTATTGACGATGAAGCACAGAAATTGCATCCGAATTTAATACAAAAGGACAATGCCGACTTAAGTACGAGAGGACTGACACTCTCTCTTTCTATGATTTGAACCTCTCCTGTGAGTCCAGATTTAGATCCCAATCCTTCACTTCAGTTTTGCTGTATACCTTGCACTTTCTTATTGACGATAAAACACAGAAATTGCATCCGAATTTAATACAAAAGGCACAATGCCGACGTAAGTACAAGAGGACTGACACTCTCACTCTCTACGATTTGAACCTATCCTGTGAGTCCAGTTTTTGATTCTGATGCTTCACTTCAGGTTTACTGTATCCCTTGTACCTTCTTATTGACGATGAAACACAGAAGTAGCATCCGAATTAAATACAAAACGTACAATGCCGACTTAGGTACATGAGGACTGACACTCTCACTTTCTACGATTTGAACCTCTCCTGTGAGTCCAGTTTTACATTGCGATGCTTCATTTCAGGTTTACTGTGTACCTTGCCCCTTCTTATTGACGAAGAAAAACTGAAATTGCATCCGAACTTAATACAAAAGGCACAATGCCGACTTAAGTACAAGAGGACTGACACTCTCACTTTCTACGATTTGAACCGCTCCTTTGAGTCCAGTTTTAGATTCCGATGCTTCACTTCAGGTTTACTGTATACTTTGCACCTTCTTATTGACGATGAAACACAGAAATTGCATCCGAATTTAACACAAAGGCATAATGCCGACTTAAGGAAAAGAGGACTGACACTCTCACTTTCTATGATTTGAACCTCTCCTGTGAGTCCAGTTTTAGATTCCGATGCTTGACTTTAGGTTTACTGTATACCTTGCACCTTCTTGTTGACGATGAAACACAGAAATTGCATCCGAATTTAACACAAAGGCACAATGCCGACTTAAGGGAAAAGAGGACTGACACTCTCACTTTCTATGATTTGAACCTCTCCTGTGAGTCCAGTTTTAGATTCCGATGCTTCACTTCAGGTTTACTGTATACCTTGCAGCTTCTTATTGACGAAGAAGCACAGAGTTTGCATCCGAATTTTAAAACAAAAGGCACAATGCCGACTTAAGTACTAGAGGACTGACACTCTCACTTTCTATGATTTGAACCTCTCCTGTGAGTCCAGTTTTAGATTCCGATGCTTCACTTCAGGTTTACTGTATACCTTGCACATTCTTATTGACGATGAAACACAAAAATTGCATCCGAATTTAATACAAAAAGCACAATGCCAACTTAAGTACAAGAGGACTGACACTCTCACTTTCTACGATTTGACCCTCTCCTGTGAGTCCAGTTTTAGATTCCGATGCTTCACTTCAGGTTTACTGTATACCTTGCACATTCTTATTTACGATGAAACACAGAACTTGCATCCGAATGTTATACAAAAGGCACAATGCCGACGTAAGTACATGAGGACTGACACTCTCACTTTCTATGATTTGAACTTCTCCTGTGAGTCCAGTTTTAGATTCCGATGATTCACTTAAGGTTTACTGTATCCCTTGGACCTTCTTATTGACGATGAAACACAGAATTGCATCCGAATTCGATGCAAAAGGTACAATTCCGACATAAGTACAAGAGGACTGACACTCTCACTTTCTGCGATTTGAACCTCACCTTTGAGTCCAGTTTTAGATTCCGATGCTTCACTTCAGGTTTACTGTATCCTTTGGACCTTCTTATTGACGATGAAACACAGAATTTGCATCCGAATTTAATATTAAAGGCACAATGCCGACTTAGGTACAAGAGGACTGACACTCTCACTTTCTACGACTTGAACCTCTCCTTTGAGTCCAGTTTTAGATTACGATGCTTCACTTCAGGTTTACTAAATGCCTTGCACCTTCTTATTGACGATGAAGCACAGAAATTGCATCCGAATTTAATACAAAAGGACAATGCCGACATAAGTACGAGAGGACTGACACTCTCTCTTTCTATGATTTGAACCTCTCCTGTGAGTCCAGATTTAGATTCCAATCCTTCACTTCAGGTTTGCTGTATACCTTGCACCTTCTTATTGACGATAAAACACAGAAATTGCATCCGAATTTAATACAAAAGGCACAATGCCGACGTAAGTACAAGAGGACTGACACTCTCACTCTCTACGATTTGAACCTATCCTGTGAGTCCAGTTTTTGATTCTGATGCTTCACTTCAGGTTTACTGTATCCCTTGTACCTTCTTATTGACGATGAAACACAGAAGTAGCATCCGAATTAAATACAAAACGTACAATGCCGACTTAGGTACATGAGGACTGACACTCTGACTTTCTACGATTTGAACCTCTCCTGTGAGTCCAGTTTTACATTGCGATGCTTCATTTCAGGTTTACTGTGTACCTTGCCCCTTCTTATTGACGAAGAAAAACTGAAATTGCATCCGAACTTAATACAAAAGGCACAATGCCGACTTAAGTACAAGAAGACAGACACTCTCACTTTCTACGATTTGAACCTCTCCTTTGAGTCCAGTTTTAGATTCCGATGCTTCACTTCAGGTTTACTGTATACTTTGCACCTTCTTATTGACGATGAAACACAGAAATTGCATCCGAATTTAACACAAAGGCATAATGCCGACTTAAGGAAAAGAGGACTGACACTCTCACTTTCTATGATTTGAACCTCTCCTGTGAGTCCAGTTTTAGATTCCGATGCTTGACTTCAGGTTTACTGTATACCTTGCACCTTCTTGTTGACGATGAAACACAGAAGTTGCATCCGAATTTAACACAAAGGCACAATGCCGACTTAAGGGAAAAGAGGACTGACACTCTCACTTTCTATGATTTGAACCTCTCCTGTGAGTCCAGTTTTAGATTCCGATGCTTCACTTCAGGTTTACTGTATACCTTGCAGCTTCTTATTGACGAAGAAGCACAGAGTTTGCATCCGAATTTTAAAACAAAAGGCACAATGCCGACTTAAGTACTAGAGGACTGACACCCTCACTTTCTATGATTTGAACCTCTCCTGTGAGTCCAGTTTTAGATTCCGATGCTTCACTTCAGGTTTACTGTATACCTTGCACATTCTTATTGACGATGAAACACAAAAATTGCATCCGAATTTAATACAAAAAGCACAATGCCAACTTAAGTACAAGAGGACTGACACTCTCACTTTCTTCGATTTGACCCTCTCCTGTGAGTCCAGTTTTAGATTCCGATGCTTCACTTCAGGTTTACTGTATACCTTGCACATTCTTATTTACGATGAAACACAGAACTTGCATCCGAATGTTATACAAAAGGCACAATGCCGACGTAAGTACATGAGGACTGACACTCTCACTTTCTATGATTTGAACTTCTCCTGTGAGTCCAGTTTTAGATTCCGATGATTCACTTCAGGTTTACTGTATCCCTTGGACCTTCTTATTGACGATGAAACACAGAATTGCATCCGAATTCGATGCAAAAGGTACAATTCCGACATAAGTACAAGAGGACTGACACTCTCACTTTCTGCGATTTGAACCTCTCCTTTGAGTCCAGTTTTAGATTCCGATGCTTCACTTCAGGTTTACTGTATCCTTTGGACCTTCTTATTGACGATGAAACACAGAATTTGCATCCGAATTTAATACTAAAGGCACAATGCCGACTTAGGTACAAGAGGACTGACACTCTCACTTTCTACGATTTGAACCTCTCCTTTGAGTCCAGTTTTAGATTACGATGCTTCACTTCAGGTTTACTAAATGCCTTGCACCTTCTTATTGACGATGAAGCACAGAAATTGCATCCGAATTTAATACAAAAGGACAATGCCGACATAAGTACGAGAGGACTGACACTCTCTCTTTCTATGATGTGAACCTCTCCTGTGAGTCCAGATTTAGATTCCAATCCTTCACTTCAGGTTTGCTGTATACCTTGCACCTTCTTATTGACGATAAAACACAGAAATTGCATCCGAATGTAATACAAAAGGCACAATGCCAACGTAAGTACAAGAGGACTGACACTCTCACTCTCTACGATTTGAACCCCTCCTGTGAGTCCAGTTTTTGATTCTGATGCTTCACTTCAGGTTTACTGTATCCCTTGTACCTTCTTATTGACGATGAAACACTGAAATTGCATCCGAACTTAATACAAAAGGCACAATGCCGACTTAAGTACAAGAGGACTGACACTCTCACTTTCTACGATTTGAACCTCTCCTTTGAGTCCACTTTTAGATTCCGATGCTTCACTTCAGGTTTACTGTATACTTTGCACCTTCTTATTGACGATGAAACACAGAAATTGCATCCGAATTTAACACAAAGGCACAATGCCGACTTAAGGAAAAGAGGACTGACACTCTCACTTTCTATGATTGGAACCTCTCCTGTGAGTCCAGTTTTAGATTCCGATGCTTGACTTCAGGTTTACTGTATACCTTGCACCTTCTTGTTGACGATGAAACACAGAAATTGCATCCGAATTTAACACAAAGGCACAATGCCGACTTAAGGGAAAAGAGGACTGACACTCTCACTTTCTATGATTTGAACCTCTCCTGTGAGTCCAGTTTTAGATTCCGATGCTTCACTTCAGGTTTACTGTATACCTTGCAGCTTCTTATTGACGAAGAAGCACAGAGTTAGCATCGGAATTTTAAAACAAAAGGCACAATGCCGACTTAAGTACTAGAGGACTGACACTCTCACTTTCTATGATTTGAACCTCTCCTGTGAGTCCAGTTTTAGATTCCGATGCTTCACTTCAGGTTTACTGTATACCTTGCACATTCTTATTGACGATGAAACACAAAAATTGCATCCGAATTTAATACAAAAAGCACAATGCCAACTTAAGTACAAGAGGACTGACACTCTCACTTTCTACGATTTGACCCTCTCCTGTGAGTCCAGTTTTAGATTCCGATGCTTCACTTCAGGTTTACTGTATACCTTGCACATTCTTATTTACGATGAAACACAGAACTTGCATCCGAATGTTATACAAAAGGCACAATGCCGACGTAAGTACATGAGGACTGACACTCTCACTTTCTATGATTTGAACTTCTCCTGTGAGTCCAGTTTTAGATTCCGATGATTCACTTCAGGTTTACTGTATCCCTTGGACCTTCTTATTGACGATGAAACACAGAATTGCATCCGAATTCGATGCAAAAGGTACAATTCCGACATAAGTACAAGAGCACTGACACTCTCACTTTCTGCGATTTGAACCTCTCCTTTGAGTCCAGTTTTAGATTCCGATGCTTCACTTCAGGTTTACTGTATCCTTTGGACCTTCTTATTGACGATGAAACACAGAATTTGCATCCGAATTTAATACTAAAGGCACAATGCCGACTTAGGTACAAGAGGACTGACACTCTCACTTTCTACGATTTGAACCTCTCCTTTGAGTCCAGTTTTAGATTACGATGCTTCACTTCAGGTTTACTAAATGCCTTGCACCTTCTTATTGACGATGAAGCACAGAAATTGCATCCGAATTTAATACAAAAGGGACAATGCCGACTTAAGTACGAGAGGACTGACACTCTCTCTTTCTATGATTTGAACCTCTCCTGTGAGTCCAGATTTAGATTCCAATCCTTCACTTCAGGTTTGCTGTATACCTTGCACCTTCTTATTGACGATAAAACACAGAAATTGCATCCGAATGTAATACAAAAGGCACAATGCCGACGTAAGTACAAGAGGACTGACACTCTCACTCTCTACGATTTGAACCCCTCCTGTGAGTCCAGTTTTTGATTCTGATGCTTCACTTCAGGTTTACTGTATCCCTTTTACCTTCTTATTGACGATGAAACACAGAAGTAGCATCCAAATTAAATACAAAACGCACAATGCCGACTTAGGTACAAGAGAACTGACACTCTCACTTTCTATGATTTGAACCTCTCCTGTGAGTCCAGTTTTACATTGCGATGCTTCATTTCAGGTTTACTGTGTACCTTGCCCCTTCTTATTGACGAAGAAACACTGAAATTGCATCCGAACTTAATACAAAAGGCACAATGCCGACTTAAGTACAAGAGGACTGACACTCTCACTTTCTACGATTTGAACCTCCCCTTTGAGTCCAGTTTTAGATTCCGATGCTTCACTTCAGGTTTACTGTATACTTTGCACCTTCTTATTGACGATGAAACACAGAAATTGCATGCGAATTTAACACAAAGGCACAATGCCGACTTAAGGAAAAGAGGACTGACACTCTCACTTTCTATGATTTGAACCTCTCCTGTGAGTCCAGTTTTAGATTCCGATGCTTGACTTCAGGTTTACTGTATACCTTGCACCTTCTTGTTGACGATGAAACACAGAAATTGCATCCGAATTTAACACAAAGGCACAATGCCGACTTAAGGGAAAAGAGGACTGACACTCTCTCTTTCTATGATTTGAACCTCTCCTGTGAGTCCAGTTTTAGATTCCGGTGCTTCACTTCAGGTTTACTGTATACCTTGCAGCTGCTTATTGACGATGAAGCACAGAGTTTGCATCTGAATTTAAAACAAAAGGCACAATGCTGACTTAAGTACAAGAGGACTGACACTCTCACTTTCTATGATTTGAACCTCTCCTGTGAGTCCAGTTTTAGATTCCGATGCTTCACTTCTGGTTTACTGTATACCTTGCACATTCTTATTGACGATGAAACACAGAAATTGCGTCCGAATTTAATACAAAAAGCACAATGCCAACTTAAGTACAAGAGGACTGACATTCTCACTTTCTACGATTTGACCCTCTCCTGTGAGTCCAGTTTTAGATTCCGATGCTTCACTTCATGATTACTGTATACCTTGCACCTTCTTATTGACGATGAAACACAGAACTTGCATCCGAATGTTATACAAAAGGCACATTGCCGACGTAAGTACATGAGGACTGACACTCTCACTTTCTGTGATTTGAACTTCTCCTGTGAGTCCAGTTTTAGATTCCGATGATTCACCTCAGGTTTACTGTATCTCTTGGACCTTCTTATTGACGATGAAACACAGAAATTGCATCCGAATTCAATGCAAAAGGTACAACGCCGACATAAGGAAAAGAGGACTGACACTCTCACTTTCTATGATTTGAACCTCTCCTGTGAGTCCAGTATTAGATTCCGATGCTTCACTCCAGGTTTACTGTATCCCTTAAACCTTCTTATTGCCGATGAAACACAGGGTTTGGATGCGAATTTAATACAAAAGGCACAATGTCGACTTAATTACAAGAGGACTGACACTCTAACTTTCTTTGAATTGAACCTCTCCTGTGAGTCCAGTTTTAGATTCCGATGCTTCACTTCAGGTTTACTGTATCACTTGGACCTTCTTATTGACGATGAAACACAGAATTTGCATCCGAAATTAATACTAAAGCACAATCCCGACTCAAGGAAAAGAGAACTGACACTCTCACTTTCTATGATTTGAACCTCTCCTGTGCGTCCAGTTTCAGATTCCGATGCCTCACTTCATGTTTACTGTATAACTTGGACCTTCGTATTGACGATAAAACACAGAAATTGCATCCGAACTTAATACAAAAGGCACAATGCCGACTTAAGTACAAGAGGACTGACACTCTCACTTTCTACGATTTGAACCTCTCCTTTGAGTCCAGTTTTAGATTCCGATGCTTCACTTCAGGTTTACTGTATACTTTGCACCTTCATATTGACGATGGAACACAGAAATTGCATCCGAAATTAATACAAAATGTACAATGCCGACTTAAGTACAAGAGGACTGACACTCTCACTATCTACGATTCGAACCTCTCCTGTGAGTCCAGTTTTAGATTCTGATGCTTCACTTCAGGTTTACTGTATCCCTTGGACCTTCTCATTGACGATGAAACACAGAAATTGCATCCGAATTTAATACAAAAGGCACAATGCCGACTTAAGTACAAGAGGACTGACACTCTCACTTTCTATGATTTGAACCTCTCCTGTGAGTCCAGTTTTACATTGCGATGCTTCATTTCCGGTTTACTGTGTACCTTGCCCCTTCTTATTGACGATGAAACACTGAAATTGCATCCGAACTTAATACAAAAGGCACAATGCCGACTTAAGAGCAAGAGGACTGACACTCTCACTTTCTACGATTTGAACCTCTCCTTTGAGTCCAGTTTTGGATTCCGATGCTTCACTTCAGGTTTACTTTATACTTTGCATCTTCTTATTGACGATGAAACACAGAAATTGCATCCGAATTTAACACAAAGCACAATGTCGACTTAAGGAAAAGAGGACTGACACTCTCACTTTCTATGATTTGAACCTCTCCTGTGAGTCCAGTTTTAGATTCCGATGCTTGACTTCAGGTTTACTGTATACCTTGCACCTTCTTGTTGACGATGAAACACAGAAATTGCATCCGAATTTAACACAAAGGCACAATGCCGACTTAAGGGAAAAGAGGACTGACACTCTCACTTTCTATGATTTGAACCTCTCCTGTGAGTCCAGTTTTAGATTCCGATGCTTCACTTCAGGTTTACTGTATACCTTGCACATTCTTATTGACGATGAAGCACAGAAATTGCATCCGAATTTAATACAAAAAGCCCAATGCCAACTTAAGTACAAGAGGACTGTCACTCTCACTTTCTACGATTTGAACCTCTCCTGTGAGTCCAGTTTTAGATTCCGATGCTTCACTTCAGGTTTACTGTATACCTTGCACCTTCTTATTGACGATGAAACACAGAACTTGCATCTGAATGTTATACAAATGCACATTGCCGACGTAAGTACATGAGGACTGACACTCTCACTTTCTATGATTTGAACTTCTCCTGTGAGTCCAGTTTTAGATTCCGATGATTCACTTCAGGCTTACTGTATCCCTTGGACCTTCTTATTGACGATGAAACACAGAAATTGCATCCGAATTCAATGCAAAAGGTACAATGCGGACATAAGTACAGGAGGACTGACACTCTCACTTTCTACGATTTGAACCTCTCCTTTGAGTCCAGTTTCAGATTCCGATGCTTCACTTCAGGTTTACTGTATACCTTGCATCTTCTTATTGACGATGAATCACAGAAATTGCATCCGAAATTAATACAAAAGGCACAATGCCGTCTTAAGTACAAGAGGACTGACACTCTCACTTTCTACGATTCGGACCTCTCCTGTGAGTCCAGTTTTAGATCCTGATGCCTCACTTCAGGTTTACTGTATCCCTTGGACCTTCTCATTGACGATGAAACACAGAAATTGCATCCGAATTTAATACAAAAGATACAATGCCGACTTAAGGAAAAGAGGACTGACATTCTCACTTTCTATGAATTGAACCTCTCCTGTGAGTCCAGTTTTAGATTCCGATGCTTCACTTCAGGTTTACTGTATACCTTGCACATTCTTATTTACGATGAAACACAGAACTTGCATCCGAATGTTATACAAAAGGCACAATGCCGACGTAAGTACATGAGGACTGACACTCTCACTTTCTATGATTTGAACTTCTCCTGTGAGTCCAGTTTTAGATTCCGATGATTCACTTCAGGTTTACTGTATCCCTTGGACCTTCTTATTGACGATGAAACACAGAATTGCATCCGAATTCGATGCAAAAGGTACAATTCCGACATAAGTACAAGAGGACTGACACTCTCACTTTCTGCGATTTGAACCTCTCCTTTGAGTCCAGTTTTAGATTCCGATGCTTCACTTCAGGTTTACTGTATCCTTTGGACCTTCTTATTGACGATGAAACACAGAATTTGCATCCGAATTTAATACTAAAGGCACAATGCCGACTTAGGTACAAGAGGACTGACACTCTCACTTTCTACGATTTGAACCTCTCCTTTGAGTCCAGTTTTAGATTACGATGCTTCACTTCAGGTTTACTAAATGCCTTGCACCTTCTTATTGACGATGAAGCACAGAAATTGCATCCGAATTTAATACAAAAGGACAATGCCGACATAAGTACGAGAGGACTGACACTCTCTCTTTCTATGATGTGAACCTCTCCTGTGAGTCCAGATTTAGATTCCAATCCTTCACTTCAGGTTTGCTGTATACCTTGCACCTTCTTATTGACGATAAAACACAGAAATTGCATCCGAATGTAATACAAAAGGCACAATGCCAACGTAAGTACAAGAGGACTGACACTCTCACTCTCTACGATTTGAACCCCTCCTGTGAGTCCAGTTTTTGATTCTGATGCTTCACTTCAGGTTTACTGTATCCCTTGTACCTTCTTATTGACGATGAAACACTGAAATTGCATCCGAACTTAATACAAAAGGCACAATGCCGACTTAAGTACAAGAGGACTGACACTCTCACTTTCTACGATTTGAACCTCTCCTTTGAGTCCACTTTTAGATTCCGATGCTTCACTTCAGGTTTACTGTATACTTTGCACCTTCTTATTGACGATGAAACACAGAAATTGCATCCGAATTTAACACAAAGGCACAATGCCGACTTAAGGAAAAGAGGACTGACACTCTCACTTTCTATGATTGGAACCTCTCCTGTGAGTCCAGTTTTAGATTCCGATGCTTGACTTCAGGTTTACTGTATACCTTGCACCTTCTTGTTGACGATGAAACACAGAAATTGCATCCGAATTTAACACAAAGGCACAATGCCGACTTAAGGGAAAAGAGGACTGACACTCTCACTTTCTATGATTTGAACCTCTCCTGTGAGTCCAGTTTTAGATTCCGATGCTTCACTTCAGGTTTACTGTATACCTTGCAGCTTCTTATTGACGAAGAAGCACAGAGTTAGCATCGGAATTTTAAAACAAAAGGCACAATGCCGACTTAAGTACTAGAGGACTGACACTCTCACTTTCTATGATTTGAACCTCTCCTGTGAGTCCAGTTTTAGATTCCGATGCTTCACTTCAGGTTTACTGTATACCTTGCACATTCTTATTGACGATGAAACACAAAAATTGCATCCGAATTTAATACAAAAAGCACAATGCCAACTTAAGTACAAGAGGACTGACACTCTCACTTTCTACGATTTGACCCTCTCCTGTGAGTCCAGTTTTAGATTCCGATGCTTCACTTCAGGTTTACTGTATACCTTGCACATTCTTATTTACGATGAAACACAGAACTTGCATCCGAATGTTATACAAAAGGCACAATGCCGACGTAAGTACATGAGGACTGACACTCTCACTTTCTATGATTTGAACTTCTCCTGTGAGTCCAGTTTTAGATTCCGATGATTCACTTCAGGTTTACTGTATCCCTTGGACCTTCTTATTGACGATGAAACACAGAATTGCATCCGAATTCGATGCAAAAGGTACAATTCCGACATAAGTACAAGAGCACTGACACTCTCACTTTCTGCGATTTGAACCTCTCCTTTGAGTCCAGTTTTAGATTCCGATGCTTCACTTCAGGTTTACTGTATCCTTTGGACCTTCTTATTGACGATGAAACACAGAATTTGCATCCGAATTTAATACTAAAGGCACAATGCCGACTTAGGTACAAGAGGACTGACACTCTCACTTTCTACGATTTGAACCTCTCCTTTGAGTCCAGTTTTAGATTACGATGCTTCACTTCAGGTTTACTAAATGCCTTGCACCTTCTTATTGACGATGAAGCACAGAAATTGCATCCGAATTTAATACAAAAGGACAATGCCGACTTAAGTACGAGAGGACTGACACTCTCTCTTTCTATGATTTGAACCTCTCCTGTGAGTCCAGATTTAGATTCCAATCCTTCACTTCAGGTTTGCTGTATACCTTGCACCTTCTTATTGACGATAAAACACAGAAATTGCATCCGAATGTAATACAAAAGGCACAATGCCGACGTAAGTACAAGAGGACTGACACTCTCACTCTCTACGATTTGAACCCCTCCTGTGAGTCCAGTTTTTGATTCTGATGCTTCACTTCAGGTTTACTGTATCCCTTTTACCTTCTTATTGACGATGAAACACAGAAGTAGCATCCAAATTAAATACAAAACGCACAATGCCGACTTAGGTACAAGAGGACTGACACTCTCACTTTCTATGATTTGAACCTCTCCTGTGAGTCCAGTTTTACATTGCGATGCTTCATTTCAGGTTTACTGTGTACCTTGCCCCTTCTTATTGACGAAGAAACACTGAAATTGCATCCGAACTTAATACAAAAGGCACAATGCCGACTTAAGTACAAGAGGACTGACACTCTCACTTTCTACGATTTTAACCTCCCCTTTGAGTCCAGTTTTAGATTCCGATGCTTCACTTCAGGTTTACTGTATACTTTGCACCTTCTTATTGACGATGAAACACAGAAATTGCATGCGAATTTAACACAAAGGCACAATGCCGACTTAAGGAAAAGAGGACTGACACTCTCACTTTCTATGATTTGAACCTCTCCTGTGAGTCCAGTTTTAGATTCCGATGCTTGACTTCAGGTTTACTGTATACCTTGCACCTTCTTGTTGACGATGAAACACAGAAATTGCATCCGAATTTAACACAAAGGCACAATGCCGACTTAAGGGAAAAGAGGACTGACACTCTCTCTTTCTATGATTTGAACCTCTCCTGTGAGTCCAGTTTTAGATTCCGGTGCTTCACTTCAGGTTTACTGTATACCTTGCAGCTGCTTATTGACGATGAAGCACAGAGTTTGCATCTGAATTTAAAACAAAAGGCACAATGCTGACTTAAGTACAAGAGGACTGACACTCTCACTTTCTATGATTTGAACCTCTCCTGTGAGTCCAGTTTTAGATTCCGATGCTTCACTTCTGGTTTACTGTATACCTTGCACATTCTTATTGACGATGAAACACAGAAATTGCGTCCGAATTTAATACAAAAAGCACAATGCCAACTTAAGTACAAGAGGACTGACATTCTCACTTTCTACGATTTGACCCTCTCCTGTGAGTCCAGTTTTAGATTCCGATGCTTCACTTCATGATTACTGTATACCTTGCACCTTCTTATTGACGATGAAACACAGAACTTGCATCCGAATGTTATACAAAAGGCACATTGCCGACGTAAGTACATGAGGACTGACACTCTCACTTTCTGTGATTTGAACTTCTCCTGTGAGTCCAGTTTTAGATTCCGATGATTCACCTCAGGTTTACTGTATCTCTTGGACCTTCTTATTGACGATGAAACACAGAAATTGCATCCGAATTCAATGCAAAAGGTACAACGCCGACATAAGGAAAAGAGGACTGACACTCTCACTTTCTATGATTTGAACCTCTCCTGTGAGTCCAGTATTAGATTCCGATGCTTCACTCCAGGTTTACTGTATCCCTTAAACCTTCTTATTGCCGATGAAACACAGGGTTTGGATGCGAATTTAATACAAAAGGCACAATGTCGACTTAATTACAAGAGGACTGACACTCTAACTTTCTTTGAATTGAACCTCTCCTGTGAGTCCAGTTTTAGATTCCGATGCTTCACTTCAGGTTTACTGTATCACTTGGACCTTCTTATTGACGATGAAACACAGAATTTGCATCCGAAATTAATACTAAAGCACAATCCCGACTCAAGGAAAAGAGAACTGACACTCTCACTTTCTATGATTTGAACCTCTCCTGTGCGTCCAGTTTCAGATTCCGATGCCTCACTTCATGTTTACTGTATAACTTGGACCTTCGTATTGACGATAAAACACAGAAATTGCATCCGAACTTAATACAAAAGGCACAATGCCGACTTAAGTACAAGAGGACTGACACTCTCACTTTCTACGATTTGAACCTCTCCTTTGAGTCCAGTTTTAGATTCCGATGCTTCACTTCAGGTTTACTGTATACTTTGCACCTTCATATTGACGATGGAACACAGAAATTGCATCCGAAATTAATACAAAATGTACAATGCCGACTTAAGTACAAGAGGACTGACACTCTCACTATCTACGATTCGAACCTCTCCTGTGAGTCCAGTTTTAGATTCTGATGCTTCACTTCAGGTTTACTGTATCCCTTGGACCTTCTCATTGACGATGAAACACAGAAATTGCATCCGAATTTAATACAAAAGGCACAATGCCGACTTAAGTACAAGAGGACTGACACTCTCACTTTCTATGATTTGAACCTCTCCTGTGAGTCCAGTTTTACATTGCGATGCTTCATTTCAGGTTTACTGTGTACCTTGCCCCTTCTTATTGACGATGAAACACTGAAATTGCATCCGAACTTAATACAAAAGGCACAATGCCGACTTAAGAGCAAGAGGACTGACACTCTCACTTTCTACGATTTGAACCTCTCCTTTGAGTCCAGTTTTGGATTCCGATGCTTCACTTCAGGTTTACTTTATACTTTGCATCTTCTTATTGACGATGAAACACAGAAATTGCATCCGAATTTAACACAAAGCACAATGTCGACTTAAGGAAAAGAGGACTGACACTCTCACTTTCTATGATTTGAACCTCTCCTGTGAGTCCAGTTTTAGATTCCGATGCTTGACTTCAGGTTTACTGTATACCTTGCACCTTCTTGTTGACGATGAAACACAGAAATTGCATCCGAATTTAACACAAAGGCACAATGCCGACTTAAGGGAAAAGAGGACTGACACTCTCACTTTCTATGATTTGAACCTCTCCTGTGAGTCCAGTTTTAGATTCCGATGCTTCACTTCAGGTTTACTGTATACCTTGCACATTCTTATTGACGATGAAGCACAGAAATTGCATCCGAATTTAATACAAAAAGCCCAATGCCAACTTAAGTACAAGAGGACTGTCACTCTCACTTTCTACGATTTGAACCTCTCCTGTGAGTCCAGTTTTAGATTCCGATGCTTCACTTCAGGTTTACTGTATACCTTGCACCTTCTTATTGACGATGAAACACAGAACTTGCATCTGAATGTTATACAAATGCACATTGCCGACGTAAGTACATGAGGACTGACACTCTCACTTTCTATGATTTGAACTTCTCCTGTGAGTCCAGTTTTAGATTCCGATGATTCACTTCAGGCTTACTGTATCCCTTGGACCTTCTTATTGACGATGAAACACAGAAATTGCATCCGAATTCAATGCAAAAGGTACAATGCGGACATAAGTACAGGAGGACTGACACTCTCACTTTCTACGATTTGAACCTCTCCTTTGAGTCCAGTTTCAGATTCCGATGCTTCACTTCAGGTTTACTGTATACCTTGCATCTTCTTATTGACGATGAATCACAGAAATTGCATCCGAAATTAATACAAAAGGCACAATGCCGTCTTAAGTACAAGAGGACTGACACTCTCACTTTCTACGATTCGGACCTCTCCTGTGAGTCCAGTTTTAGATCCTGATGCCTCACTTCAGGTTTACTGTATCCCTTGGACCTTCCTCATTGACGATGAAACACAGAAATTGCATCCAAATTTAATACAAAAGGCACAATGCTGACTTAAGTACAAGAGAACTGACACTCTCACTTTCTACGATTTGAACCTCTCCTGTGAGTCCAGTTTTAGATTCCGATGCTTCCCTTCATGTTTACTGTATCCCTTGGACTTTCTTATTGACGATGAAACACAGATATTGTATCCGAATTTAATACAAAAGGCACAATGCCGACTTAAGTACAAGAAGACTGACATTCTCACTTTCTACGATTTGATCCTCTCCTGTGAGTCCAGTTTTAGATTCCGATGCTTCACTTCAGGTTTACTGTATGCCTTGCACCTTTTTATTGACAATGAAACACAGAAAATGCTTCCGAATTTAATACAAAAGGCACAATGTTGTGTTAAGTAAAAGAGGACTGACACTCTCACTTTCTATGATTTGAACCTCTCCTGTGAGTCCAGTTTTAGATTCCGATGCTTCAGTTCAGGGTTACTGTATACCTTGCACCTTCTTATTGACGACGAATCACAGAAATTGCATCCGAAATTAACACAAAAGGCACAATGTTGACTTAAGTATAAGAAGACTGACACTCTCATTTTCTACGATTCGAACCTCTCCTATGAGTCCAGTATTAGAGACTGATGCTTCACTTCAGGTTTACTGTATACCTTGCACCTTCTTATTGACGATGAAACAGAAATTGCATCCGAATTTAATACAAAAGGGACAATGCGACTTAAGTACAAGAGGACTGACACTCTCACTTTCTACGATTTGAACCTCTCGTGTAAGTGCAGTTTTAGATTCCGATGCTTCACTTCAGGTTTACTGTATACCTTGCAGCTTCTTGTTGACGATGAAACACAGAAGTTGCATCCGAATTTAACACAAAGGCACAATGCCGACTTAAGGAAAAGAGGACTGACACGCTCACGTTCTACGATTGGAACCTGTCCTTTGAGTCCAGTTTTAGATTCCGATGCTTCACTTCAGGTTTACTGTATACCTTGCATCTTCTTATTGACGATGAATCACAGAAATTGCATCCGAAATTAATACAAAAGGCACAATGCCGACTTAAGTACAAGAGGACTGACACTCTCACTTTCTACAATTCGAACCTCTCCTGTGAGTCTAGTTTTAGATTCTGATGTTTCACTTCAGGTTTACTGTATAGCTTGGACCTTCTCATTGACGATGAAACACAGAAATTGCATCCGAATTTAATACAAAAGGCACAATGCCGACTTAAGTACAAGAGGACTGACACTCTCACTTTCTATGATTTGAACCTCTCCTGTGAGTCCAGTTTTACATTGCGATGCTTCATTTCAGGTTTACTGTGTACCTTGCCCCGTCTTATTGACGATGAAACACTGAAATTGCATCCGAACTTAATACAAAAGGCACAATGCCGACTTAAGTGCAAGAGGACTGACACTCTCACTTTCTACGATTTGAACCTCTCCTTTGAGTCCAGTTTTGGATTCCGATGCTTCACTTCAGGTTTACTTTATACTTTGCACCTTCTTATTGACGATGAAACACAGAAATTGCATCCGAATTTAACACAAAGGCACAATGTCGACTTAAGGAAAAGAGGACTGACACTCTCACTTTCTATGTTTTGAACCTCTCCTGTGAGTCCAGTTTTAGATTCCGATGCTTGACTTCAGGTTTACTGTATACCTTGCACCTTCTTGTTGACGATGAAACACAGAAATTGCATCCGAATTTAACACAAAGGCACAATGCCGACTTAAGGGAAAAGAGGACTGACACTCTCACTTTCTATGATTTGAACCTCTCCTGTGAGTCCAGTTTTAAATTCCGACGCTTCACTTGAGTTTTACTGTATACCTTGCACCTTCTTATTGACGATGAAACACAGAACTTGCATCCGAATGTTATACAAAAGGCACAATGCCGACGTAAGTACATGAGGACTGACACTCTCCCTTTCTATGATTTGAACTTCTCCTGTGAGTCCAGTTTTAGATTCCGATGATTCACTTCAGGTTTACTGTATCCCTTGGACCTTCTTATTGACGATGAAACACAGAAATTGCATGCGAATTCAATGCAAAAGGTACAATGCCGACATAAGTACAAGAGGACTGACACTCTCACTTTCTACGATTTGAACCTCTCCTTTGAGTCCAGTTTCAGATTCCGATGCTTCACTTCAGGTTTACTGTATACCTTGCATCTTCTTATTGACGATGAATCACAGAAATTGCATCCGAAATTAATACAAAAGGCACAATGCCGACTTAAGTACAAGAGGACTGACACTCTCACTTTCTACGATTCGGACCTCTCCTGTGAGTCCAGTTTTAGATTCTGATGCTTCACTTCAGGTTTACTGTATCCCTTGGACCTTCTCATTGACGATGAAACACAGAAATTGCAGCCGAATTTAATACAAAAGATACAATGCCGACTTAAGGAAAAGAGGACTGACATTCTCACTTTCTATGATTTGAACCTCTCCTGTGAATCCAGATTTAGATTCCAATGCTTCACTTCAGGTTTACTGTATACCTTGCACCTTCTTATTGACGATAAAACACAGAAATAGCATCCGAATTTAATACAAATGGCACAATGCCGGCGTAAGTACAAGAGGACTGACACTCTCACTCTCTACGATTTGAACCTCTCCTGTGAGTCCAGTTTTAGATTCTGATGCTTCACTTCAGGTTTACTGTATCCCTTGGGCCTTCTTATTGACGATGAAACACAGAAATTGCATCCGAATTAAATAAAAAAGGCACAATGCCGACTTAAATACAAGAGGTCTGACACTCTCTCTTTCTATGATTTGAACCTCTCCCGTGAGTACAGTTTTAGATTGCGATGCTTCATTTCAGGTTTGCTTTGTACCTTGCACCTTCTTATTGACGATGAAACACTGAAATTGCATCCGAACTTAATACAAAAGGCACAATGCCGACTTAAGTACAAGAGGACTGACACTCTCACTTTCTACGATTTGAACCTCTCCTGTGAGTCCAAATTTAGATTCCGATGCTTCACTTCAGGTTCACTGTATACCTTGCAACTTCTTATTGACGATGAAACACAGAACTTGCATCCGAATGTTATACAAAAGGCACAATGCCGACGTAAGTACATGAGGACTGACACTCTCACTTTCAATGATTTGAACCTCTCCTGTGAGTCCAGTCTTAGATTCCAATGATTCACTTCTGGTTTACTGTATACCTTTCACCTTCTAATTGACGATGAAACACAGTAATTGCATCCGAATTTAATACGAAGGGCACAATGCCGACTTAAGTACATGAGGACTGGCACTCTCACTTTCTACGATTTGAACCTCTCCTGTGAGTCCAGTTTTAGATTCCGATGCTTCACTTCAGGTTTACTGTATCCCTTATACCTTCTTGTTGACGATGAAACACAGATATTGCATCCGAATTTAACACAAAAGGCACAATGCTGACTTAAGTACAAGAGGACTGACACTCTAACTTTCTATAATTTAAAACTCTCCGGCGAGTCCAGTTTTAGATTCCGATGCTTCACTTCAGGTTTACTGTATACCTTGCACCTTCTCATTGACGATGAAACACAGAAATTGCATCCAAATTTAATACAAAAGGCACAATGCTGACTTAAGTACAAGAGAACTGACACTCTCATTTTTTACGATTTGAACCTCTCCTGTGAGTCCAGTTTTAGATTCCGATGCTTCCCTTCATGTTTACTGTATCCCTTGGACTTTCTTATTGACGATGAAACACAGAAATTGTATCCGAATTTAATACAAAAGGCACAATGCCGACTTAAGTACAAGAAGACTGACATTCTCACTTTCTACGATTTGATCCTCTCCTGTGAGTCTAGTTTTAGATTCCGATGCTTCACTTCAGGTTTACTGTATGCCTTGCACCTTTTTATTGACAATGAAACACAGAAAATGCTTCCGAATTTAATACAAAAGGCACAATGTTGTGTTAAGTAAAAGAGGACTGACACTCTCACTTTCTATGATTTGAACCTCTCCTGTGAGTCCAGTTTTAGATTCCGATGCTTCAGTTCAGGTTTACTGTATACCTTGCACCTTCTTATTGACGACGAATCACAGAAATTGCATCCGAAATTAACACAAAAGGCACAATGTTGACTTAAGTATAAGAGGACTGACACTCTCATTTTCTACGTTTCGAACCTCTCCTGTGAGTCCAGTATTAGATACTGATGCTTCACTTCAGGTTTACTGTATACCTTGCACCTTCTTATTGACGATGAAACAGAAATTGCATCCGAATTTTGATACAAAAGGCACAATGCGACTTAAGTACAAGAGGACTGACACTCTCACTTTCTACGATTTGAACCTCTCGTGTAAGTGCAGTTTTAGATTCCGATGCTTCACTTCAGGTTTACTGTATACCTTGCAGCCTCTTGTTGACGATGAAACACAGAAGTTGCATCCGAATTTAACACAAAGGCACAATGCCGACTTAAGGAAATTAGCACTGACACTCTCACTTTCTATGAATTGAACCTCTCCTGTGAGTCCAGTTTTAGATTTAGATGCTTCCCTTCAGGTTTACTGTATACCTTGCAGCTTCTTATAGACGATGAAGCACAGAGTTTGCATCCGATTTTAATACAAAAGGCTCAATGCCGACTTAAGTACAAGAGGACTGACACTCTCACTTTCTATGATTTGAACCTCTCCTGTGAGTCCAGTTTTGGATTCCGATGCTTCACTTCAGGTGTACTGTATGCCTTGCACCATCTTATTGACGATGAAGCACAGAAATTGCATCCGAATTTAATACAAAAGGACAATGCCGACTTAAGTACATGAGGACTGACACCCTCTCTTTCTATGATTTGAACCTCTCCTGTGAATCCAGATTTAGATTCCAATGCTTCACTTCAGGTTTACTGTATACCTTGCACCTTCTTATTGACGATAAAACACAGAAATTGCATCCGAATTTAATACAAATGGCACAATGCCGGCGTAAGTACAAGAGGACTGACACTCTCACTCTCAACGATTTGAACCTCTCCTGTGAGTCCAGTTTTGGATTCTGATGCTTCACTTCAGGTTTACTGTATCCCTTGGACCTTCTTATTGACGATGAAACACAGAAATTGCATCCGAATTAAATAAAAAAGGCACAATGCCGACTTAAATACAAGAGGTCTGACACTCTCACTTTCTATGATTTGAACATCTCCCGTGAGTACAGTTTTAGATTGCGATGCTTCATTTCAGGTTTGCTTTGTACCTTGCACCTTCTTATTGACGATGAAACACTGAAATTGCATCCGAATTTAACACAAAGGCACAATGCCGACTTAAGGGAAAAGAGGACTGACACTCTCACTTTCTATGATTTGAACCTCTCCTGTGAGTCCAGTTTTAGATTCCGATGCTTCACTTCAGGTTTACTGTATACCTTGCACATTCTTATTGACGATGAAGCACAGAAATTGCATCCGAATTTAATACAAAAAGCCCAATGCCAACTTAAGTACAAGAGGACTGTCACTCTCACTTTCTACGATTTGAACCTCTCCTGTGAGTCCAGTTTTAGATTCCGATGCTTCACTTCAGGTTTACTGTATACCTTGCACCTTCTTATTGACGATG
>NW_025727275.1:0-112933 GCF_021461385.2 Schistocerca piceifrons | reverse complement strand
AAGGTCAGAGGGATACAGTAAACCTGATGTGAAGCATCGGAATCTATAACTAGTGTCACAGGAATGATTCATAACATAGACAGTAAGAAGAGTCAGTTTACTTGTACTTAAGTCGGCTTGTGCTTTTCTATTTAATTCCGATGCAATTTCTATGTTTCATCGTCTATAAGAAGGTCGGAGGGATACAGTAAACCTGAATTGAAGCATCGGAATCTATAACTAATGTCACGGGTATGGTTCAAAACATAGACAGTAAGAAGAGTCAGTTTTCTTCTACTTAAGTCGGAATTGTGCCTTTTGTATTTAATTAGGATACAATTTCTGTGTTTCATCGTCAAAAAGAAGGTTAGAGGGATACAGTGAACCTGAAGTGAAGCATCGGAATCTATAACTAGTGTCACAGTAATGGTTCAAAACATAGACAGTAAGAAGAGTCAGTTTTCTTGTACTTAAATCGGCATTGTACCTTTTATATTTAATTCCGATGTAATTACTGTGGTTCATCGTCAATAAGAAGGTCAGAGGGATCCAGTAAACCTGAAGTGAAGCATCGGAATCTATAACTAGTGTCACAGGAATGGTTCAAAACATAGACAGTAAGAAGAGTCAGTTTTCTTGTACTGAAGTCGGCTTGTGCCTTTTCTATTTAATTCCGTTGCAATTTCTATGTTTCATCGTCTATAAGAAGGTCGAAGGGATACAGTAAACCTGAAGTGAAGCATCGGAATCTATAACTAGTGTCACAGGAATGGTTCAAAACATTGACAGTAAGAAGAGTCAGTTATCTTGTACTTAAGTCGGCATTGTGCCTTTTGTATTTAATTCCGAAGCAATTTCTGTGTTTCATCGTCAATAAGAAGGTCAGAGGGATACAGTAAACCTGAAGTAAAACATCGGAATCTATAACGAGGGTCACATGAATGGTTCAAAACATAGACAGTAAGACGAGTCAGTTTTCTTGTACTTAAGTCGTCATTGTGCCTTTTGTATTTAATTCCGATGCAATTTCTGTGTTTCATCGTCAATAAGAAGGTCAGAGGGATACACTAAACCTGAAGTGAAGCATCGGTATCTATGACTAGTGTCACAGGAATGGTTCAAACATAGACAGTAAGAAGAGTCAGTTTTCTTGTACTTAAGTCGGCTTTGTGCCTTTTGTATTTAATTCTGATGCAGTTTCTGTGTTTCATCGTCAATAAGAAGGTCAGAGGGATACAGTAAACCTGACGTGAAGCATAGGATTCTATAACTAGTGTCACAGGAATTGTTCAAAACTTACACAGTAAGAAGAGTCAGTTATCTTGTACTTAAGTCGGCATTGTGCCTATTGTATTTAGTTCCGATGCAATTTCTGTGTTTCATCGTCAATAAGGACTTCAGAAGGATACAGTAAACCTGAAGGGAAGCATCGGAATCTATAACTAGTGTCACAGGAATGGTTCAAAACATAGACAGTAAGAAGAGTCAATTTTCTTGTACTTAAGTCGGCATTGTGCATTTTGTATTTAATTCCGTTGCAAATTGTGTGTTTCATCGTCAATAGGAAGGTCAGAGGGATACAGTAAACCTGAAGTGAAGCATCGGAATCTATAACTAGTGTAACAGGAATGGTTCAAACCACAGACAGTAAGAAGGGTCAGTTATCTCGTACTTAAGTCGGCATTGTGCCTTTTGTATTTAACTCCGAAGCAATTTCTGTGTTTCATCGTCAATAAGAAGGTCAGAGAGATACAGTAAACCAGAAGTAAAGCAACGGAATCTATAACGAGTGTCACATGAATTGTTCACAACATAGACAGTAAGAAGAGACAGTTTTCTTGTTCTTAAGTCGGCATTGTGCCTTTTGTATTTAATTCCGATGCAATTTCTGTGTTTTCATCGTCAATAAGAGGTCAGAGGGATACAGTAAACCTGACGTGAAGCATCGGAATCTATAACGAGTGTCCCAGGAATGGTTCAAAACATAGACAGTAACAAGAGTCAGTTTTCTATGTACTTAAGTCGGCATTGTGATTTTTGTATTTAATTCCGATTCAATTTCAGTGTTTCACAGTCAATGAGAAAGTCAGAGGCATACAGTAAACCTGAAGTGAAACATCGGAATCTATTACTAGTGTCACAGGTATGGTTCAAAACATAGACAGGAAGAAGAGTAAGTTTTCTTGTACTTAAGTCGGCATTTGCCTTTTGTATTTAATTCCGATGCAATTTCGGTGTTTCATCGTCAATAAGAATTTCAGAGGGATACAGTGAACCTAAGTGAAGCATCGGAATCTATAACTAGTGTCACAGGAATGGTTCAAACATAGACAGTAAGAAGAGTCAGTTTTCTTGTACTTAAATCGGCATTGTGCCTTTTGTATTTAATTCCGATTCAATTTCGGTGTTTCATCGTCAATAAGAAGGTCAGAGCGATACAGTGAACCTGAAGTGAAGCATCGGAATCTATAACTAGTGTCACAGGAATGGTTCAAACATAGACAGTAAGAAGAGTCAGTTTTCTTGTACTTAAGTCGGCATTGTGCCTTTTGTATTTAAATCCGATGCAATTTCTTTGTTTCATCGTCAATAAGAAGGTCAGAGGGATACAGCAAACCTGAAGTGAAGCATCGGAATCTATAACAAGTGTCACAGGAATGGTTCAAAGCATAGACAGTAAGAAGAGTCAGTTTTCTTGTACTTAAGTCGGCATTGTGCCTTTTGTATTTAATTCCGATGCAATTTCTGTGTTTCATCGTCAAAAAGAAGGTCAGAGGATACAGTAAACCTGAAGTGAAGCATCGGAATCCATAACTAGTGTCACAGGAATGGTTCAAAAACATAGACACTAAGAAGAGTCAGTTTTCTTGTTCTTAAGTCAGCATTGTGCCTTTGTATTTAATTCCAATGGAATTTCTGTGTTTCATCGTCAATAAGAAGGTCAGAGGGATACAGTAAACCAGAAGTGAAGCATCCGGAATCTATAACTAGTGTCACAGGAATGGTTCAAAACATAGACAGTAAGAAGAGTCAGTTTTCTTGTACTTAAGTCGGCATTGTGCCTTTTGTATTTAATTCCGATGCAATTTCTGTGTTTCATCGTCAATACGAAGGTCAGAGGGATACAGTAACCCTGAAGCGAAGCATCGGAATCTATAACTAGTGTCACAGGAATGGTTCAAAACATAGACAGTAAGAAGAATCAGTTTTCTTGTACTTAAGTCGGCATTGTGCCTTTTTGTATTTAATTCCGATGCAATTTCTGTGTTTCATCGTCAATAAGAAGGTCAGAGGGATACAGTAAACATCAAGTGAAGCATCGGAATCTATAACTAGTGTCACAGGAATGGTTCAACATAGACAGTAAGAAGAGTCAGTCCTCTTGTAGTTAAGTCGGCGTTGTGCCTCTTGTATTAATTCCGATGCAATTTCAGTGTTTCATAGTCAATAAGAAAGTCAGAGGCATACAGTAAAGCTGAAGTGAAACATCGGAATCTATTACTAGTGTCACAGGTATGGTTCAAAACATAGACAGGAGGAAGAGTAAGTTTTCTTGTACTTAAGTCGGCATTTGGCCTTTTGTATTTAATTCCGATGCAATTTCGGTGTTTCATCGTCAATAAGAATTTCAGAGGGATACAGTGAACCTAAAGTGAAGCATCGGAATCTATAACTAGTGTCACAGGAATGGTTCAAACATAGACAGTAAGAAGAGTCAGTTTTCTTGTACTTAAATCGGCATTGTGCCTTTTGTATTTAATTCCGATTCAATTTCGGTGTTTCATCGTCAATAAGAAGGTCAGAGCGATACAGTGAACCTGAAGTGAAGCATCGGAATCTATAACTAGTGTCACAGGAATGGTTCAAACATAGACAGTAAGAAGAGTCAGTTTGATTGTACTTAAGTCGGCATTCTGCCTTTTGTATTTAAATCCGATGCAATTTCTTTGTTTCATCGTCAATAAGAAGGTCAGAGGGATACAGTAAACCTGAAGTAAAACATCGGAATCTATAACGAGGGTCACATGAATGGTTCAAAACATAGACAGTAAGACGAGTCAGTTTTCTTGTACTTAAGTCGTCATTGTGCCATTTGTATTTAATTCCGATGCAATTTCTGTGTTTCATCGTCAATAAGAAGGTCAGAGGGATACACTAAACCTGAAGTGAAGCATCGGTATCTATGACTAGTGTCACAGGAATGGTTCAAACATAGACAGTAAGAAGAGTCAGTTTTCTTGTACTTAAGTCGGCATTGTGCCTTTTGTATTTAATTCTGATGCAGTTTCTGTGTTTCATCGTCAATAAGAAGGTCAGAGGGATACAGTAAACCTGACGTGAAGCATAGGATTCTATAAACTAGTGTCACAGGAATTGTTCAAAACTTACACAGTAAGAAGAGTCAGTTATCTTGTACTTAAGTCGGCATTGTGCCTATTGTATTTAGTTCCGATGCAATTTCTGTGTTTCATCGTCAATAAGGACTTCAGAAGGATACAGTAAACCTGAAGGGAAGCATCGGAATCTATAACTAGTGTCACAGGAATGGTTCAAAACATAGACAGTAAGAAGAGTCAATTTTCTTGTACTTAAGTCGGCATTGTGCATTTTGTATTTAATTCCGTTGCAAATTGTGTGTTTCATCGTCAATAGGAAGGTCAGAGGGATACAGTAAACCTGAAGTGAAGCATCGGAATCTATAACTAGTGTAACAGGAATGGTTCAAACCACAGACAGTAAGAAGGGTCAGTTATCTCGTACTTAAGTCGGCATTGTGCCTTTTGTATTTAACTCCGAAGCAATTTCTGTATTTCATCGTCAATAAGAAGGTCAGAGAGATACAGTAAACCAGAAGTAAAGCAACGAATCTATAACGAGTGTCACATGAATTGTTCACAACATAGACAGTAAGAAGAGACAGTTTTCTTGTTCTTAAGTCGGCATTGTGCCTTTTGTATTTAATTCCGATGCAAATTTCTGTGTTTCATCGTCAATAAGAAGGTCAGAGGGATACAGTAAACCTGACGTGAAGCATCGGAATCTATAACGAGTGTCCCAGGAATGGTTCAAAACATAGACAGTAACAAGAGTCAGTTTTCTTGTACTTAAGTCGGCATTGTGATTTTTGTATTTAATTCCGATTCAATTTCAGTGTTTCACAGTCAATAAGAAAGTCAGAGGCATACAGTAAACCTGAAGTGAAACATCGGAATCTATTACTAGTGTCACAGGTATGGTTCAAACATAGACAGGAAGAAGAGTAAGTTTTCTTGTACTTAAGTCGGCATTTGGCCTTTTGTATTTAATTCCGATGCAATTTCGGTGTTTCATCGTCAATAAGAATTTCAGAGGGATACAGTGAACCTAAAGTGAAGCATCGGAATCTATAACTAGTGTCACAGGAATGGTTCAAACATAGACAGTAAGAAGAGTCAGTTTTCTTGTACTTAAATCGGCATTGTGCTTTTTGTATTTAATTCCGATTCAATTTCGGTGTTTCATCGTCAATAAGAAGGTCAGAGCGATACAGTGAACCTGAAGTGAAGCATCGGAATCTATAACTAGTGTCACAGGAATGGTTCAAACATAGACAGTAAGAAGAGTCAGTTTTCTTGTACTTAAGTCGGCATTGTGCCTTTTGTATTTAAATCCGATGCAATTTCTTGTTTCATCGTCAATAAGAAGGTCAGAGGGATACAGCAAACCTGAAGTGAAGCATCGGAATCTATAACAAGTGTCACAGGAATGGTTCAAAGCATAGACAGTAAGAAGAGTCAGTTTTCTTGTACTTAAGTCGGCATTGTGCCTTTTGTATTTAATTCCGATGCAATTTCTGTGTTTCATCGTCAAAAAGAAGGTCAGAGGGATACAGTAAACCTGAAGTGAAGCATCGAATCCATAACTAGTGTCACAGGAATGGTTCAAAACATAGACACTAAGAAGAGTCAGTTTTCTTGTTCTTAAGTCAGCATTGTGCCTTTTGTATTTAATTCCAATGGAATTTCTGTGTTTCATCGTCAATAGAAGGTCAGAGGGATACAGTAAACCAGAAGTGAAGCATCGGGAATCTATAACTAGTGTCACAGGAATGGTTCAAAACATAGACAGTAAGAAGAGTCAGTTTTCTTGTACTTAAGTCGGCATTGTGCCTTTTGTATTTAATTCCGATGCAATTTCTGTGTTTCATCGTCAATACGAAGGTCAGAGGGATACAGTAACCCTGAAGTGAAGCATCGGAATCTATAACTAGTGTCACAGGAATGGTTCAAAACATAGACAGTAAGAAGAATCAGTTTTCTTGTACTTAAGTCGGCATTGTGCCTTTTGTATTTAATTCCGATGCAATTTCTGTGTTTCATCGTCAATAAGAAGGTCAGAGGGATACAGTAAACATCAAGTGAAGCATCGGAATCTATAACTAGTGTCACAGGAATGGTTCAAACATAGACAGTAAGAAGAGTCAGTCCTCCTTGTAGTTAAGTCGGCGTTGTGCCTCTTGTATTTAATTCCGATGCAATTTCAGTGTTTCATAGTCAATAAGAAAGTCAGAGGCATACAGTAAAGCTGAAGTGAATCATCGCATCAATACGTAGTGTCACAGGATTGGTTCAAAACATAGACAGTAAGAAGAGTCAGTTTTCTTGTACTTACGTCGGCATTGTGCCTTTTATATTTAATTCCGATGCAATTTCTGTGTTTCATCGTCAATAAGAAGGTCAGATGGATTCAGTAAACCTGAAGTGAAGCATCGGAATCTATAACTAGTGTCACAGAAATGATTCAATACATAGACAATAAGCAGAGTCAGTTTTCTTGTACTTAAGTCTGTATTGGGCCTTTTGTATTTAATTCCGAAGCAAATTCTGTGTTTCATCGTCACTAAGAAGGTCAGAGGCATACAGTAAACCTGAGAGTGAAGCATCGGAATCTATAACTGGTGTCACAGGAATGTTTCAAAGCATAGACAGTAAGAGGAGTCAGTTTTCTTGTACTTAAGTCGGCATTGTGCCTTTTGTATTTAATTCCGATGCATTTTCTGTGTTTCATCGTCAATAAGAAGGTCAGAGGCATACAGTAAACCTCAAGTGAAACATCGGAATCTATAACTAGTGTCACAGGAATGGTTCAAAACATAGACAGTAAGAAGAGTCAGTCCTCTTGTAGTTAAGTCGGCATTTTGCCTCTTGTATTTAATTCCGATGCAATTTCAGTGTTTCATAGTCAATAATAAAGTCAGAGGCATACAGTAAACCTGAAGTGAAGCATCGGCATCTATAACTAGTGTCACAGGAATGGTTCAAAACATAGACAGTAAGAAGAGTCAGTTTTCTTGTACTTAAGTCGGCATTGTGCCTTTTGTATTTAATTCCGAAGCAAACTCTGTGTTTCATTTTCACTACGAAGGTCAGAGGCATACAGTAAACATGAAGTGAAAGCATCGGAATCTATAACTACTGTCACAGGAATGGTTCAAATCATGGATAGTAAGAAAAGTCAGTTTCCTTGTACTTAAGTCCTCCTTGTGCCTTTTGTATTTAATTCGATGCAATTTCTGTGTTTCATCGTCAATAAGAAGGTCAGAGGGATACAGTAAACCTGAAGTGAAGCATCGGAATCTATAACTAGTGTCACAGGCCCGGTTCAAAATATAGACAGTAAGAAGAGTCAGTTTTCTTGTACTTAAGTCGGCATTGTGCAATTTATATTTAATTCCGATGCACTTTCTGTGTTTCATCGTCAATAAGAAGGTCCGAGGGATACAGTAAACCTGAAGTGAAGCATCGGAATCTATAACTAGTGTAACAGGAATGGTTCAAACCACAGACAGTGAGAAGAGTCAGTAATCTTGTACTTAAGTCGGCATTGTGCATTTTGTATTCAATTCCGAAGCAATTTCTGTGTTTCATCGTCAATACGGAGGTCAGAGGGATACAGTAAACCAGAAGTAAGGCACCGGAATCTATAACGAGTGTCACATGAATGGTTCAAATCATAGACAGTAAGAAGAGTCAGTTTTCTTGTACTTAGGTCGGCATTGAACCTTTTGTTTTAATTCCGATGCAATTTCTGTGTTTCATCGTCAATACGAAGGTCAGAGGGATACAGTAAACCTGAAGTGAAGCATCGGAATCTATAACTAGTGTCACAGGAATAGTTCAAATCACAGACAGTAAGAAGAGTCAGTTTTCTTGTACTTAAGTCGGCATTGTGCCATTTATATTTAATTCCGATGCAATTTCTGTGTTTCATCGTCAATAAGAAGGACAGAGGGACACAGTAAACCTGAAGTGAAGCATCGGAATCTATAAGTAGTGTCACAGGAATGGTTCAAATCATAGACAGTAAGAAGAGTCAGTTTTCTTGTACTTAAGTCGGCATTGTGCTTTTTGTATTTCATTCCGATGCAATTTCTGTGTTTCATCGTCAATAAGAAGGACAGAGGGACACAGTAAACCTGAAGTGAAGCATCAGAATCTATAACTAGTGACACATGAGTGGCTCAAAACAAGGCATTAAGAAGAGTCAGTTTTCTTGTACTTAAGTCGGCATTGTGCCTTTTGTATTTAATTCCGATGCAATTTCTGTGTTTCATCGTCAATAAGAAGGTCAGAGGGGTTCAGTAAACCTGAAGTGAAGCATTGGAGTCTATAATTAGTGTCACAGGAATGGTTCAAAACATAGACAGTAAGAAGAGTCAGTTTTCTTGTACTTAAGTCGGCTTTGTGCCTTTTGTATTTAATTCCGATGCAATTTCTGTGTTTCATCGTCAATAAGAAGGTCAGAGGGATACAGTGAACCTGAAGTGAAGCATCGGAATCTATAAGTAGTGTCACAGGAATGGTTCAATCATAAACAGTAAGAAGAGTCAGTTTTCTTGTACTTAAGTCAGCATTGTGCCTTTTGTATTTAATTCCCATGCAACTTCTGTGTTTCATCGTCACTAAGAAGGTCAGAGGGATACAGTAAACCTGAAGTGAAGCATCGGAATCTATAACTAGTGTCACAGGAATGGTTCAAATCATAGACAGTAAGATGAGTCAGTTTTCTTGTACTTAAGTCGGAATTGTGCCTTTTGTATTTAATTCCGATGCAATTTCTGTGTTTCATCGTCAATAAGAAGGTCAGAGGGATACAGTAAACCTCAAGTGAAGCATCGGAATCTATTACTAGTGTCACAGAAATCGTCCATAACATAGAAAGTAAGCAGAGTCAGTCTTCTTGTAGTTAAGTCGGCATTGTGCCTCTTGTATTTAATTCCGATGCAATTTCAGTGTTTCATAGTCAATAAGAAAGTCAGAGGCATACAGTAAACCTGAAGTGAAGCATCGGCATCTTTAACTAGTGTCACAGGAATGGTTCAAAACATAGACAGTAAGAAGAGTCAGTATTCTTGTACTTAAGTCGGAATTGTGCCTTTTGTATTTAATTCCGATGCAATGTCTGTGTTTCATCATCAATAAGAACTTCAGAAGGATACAGTAAACCTGAAGTGTAGAATCGGAATCTATAACTAGTGTCACAGGAATGGTTCAAATCATAGACAGTAAGTAGAGTCAGTTTTCTTGTACTTAAGTCGGCATTGTGCCTATTGTATTTAAGTCCGATGCAATTTCTGTGTTTCATCGCCAATAAGACGGACAGAGGGATACAGTAAACCTGAAGTGAAGCATCGGAATCTATAACGAGTGTCACATGAATGGTTCAAAACATAGACAGTAAGAAGAGTCAGTTTTCTTGTACTTAAGTCGGCATTGTGCCTTTTGTATTTAATTCCGATGCAATTTCTGCGTTTCACAGTCAATAAGAAGGTCAGAGGGATACAGTAAACCTCAAGTGAATCATTGGAACCTATAACTAGTGTCACAGGAATGGTTCAATACATAGACAGTAAGAAGAGTCAGTTTTCTTGTACTTAAGTCGGCATTGTGCCTTTTGTATTTAATTCCGATGCAATTTCAGTGTTTCACAGTCAATAAGAAAGTCAGAGGCATACAGTAAACCTGGAGTGAAGCATCGGAATCTATTACTAGTGTCACAGGAATGGTTCAAAACATAGACAGTAAGAAGAGTCAGTTTTCTTGTACTTAAGTCGGCATTGTGCCTTTTGTATTTAATTCCGAAGCAAATTCTGTGTTTCATCGTCAGTAAGAAGGTCAGAGGCATACAGTGAACCTGAAGTGAAGCATCGGAATCTATAACTAGTGTCACAGGAATGGTTCAAAACATAGACAGTAAGAAGAGTCAGTTTTCTTGTACTTAAGTCGGCATTGTGCCTTCTGTATTTAATTGCGATGCAATTTCTGTGTTTCATCGTCAATAAGAAGGTCAGTGGGATACAGTAACCCTGAAGTGAAGCATCGGAATCTATAACTAGTGTCACAGGAATGGTTCAAAGCATAGACAGTAAGAAAAGTCAGTTATCTTGTACTTAAGTCGGCATTGTGCCTTTTGTATTTAATTCCGAAGCAAATTCTGTGTTTCATCGTCAGTAAGAAGGTCAGAGGCATACAGTGAACCTGAAGTGAAGCATCGGAATCTATAACTAGTGTCACAGGAATGGTTCAAAACATAGACAGTAAGAAGAGTCAGTTTTCTTGTACTTAAGTCGGCATTGTGCCTTCTGTATTTAATTGCGATGCAATTTCTGTGTTTCATCGTCAATAAGAAGGTCAGTGGGATACAGTAACCCTGAAGTGAAGCATCGGAATCTATTACTAGTGTCACAGGAATGGTTCAAAACATAGACAGTAAGAAGAGTCAGTTTCCTTGTACTTAAGTCGGCATTGTGCCTTTTGTATTTAATTCCGATGCAGTTTCTGTGTTTCATCGTCAAAAAGAAGGTCAGAGTGATACAGTAAACCTGAAGTGAAGCATCGGAATCCATAACTAGTGTCACATGAATGGTTCAAAACATAGACAGTAAGAAGAGTCAGTTTTCTTGTACTTAAATCAGCATTGTGCCTTTTGTATTTAATTCCAATGCAATTTCTGTGTTTCATCGTCAATAAGAAGGTCAGAGGGATACAGTAAACCTGAAGTGAAGCATCGGAATCTATAACTAGTGTCACAGAAATGGTTCAATACATAGACAATAAGCAGAGTCAATTTTCTTGTACTTAAGTCGGTATTGTGCCTTTTGTATTTAATTCCGAAGCAAATTCTGTGTTTCATCGTCACTAAGAAGGTCAGAGGCATACAGAAAACCTGAAGTGAAGCATCGGAATCTATAACTTGGCTCACAGGAATGGTTCAAAGCATAGACAGTAAGAAGAGTCAGTTTTCTTCTACTTAAGTCTGCATTGTGCCTTTTGTATTTAATTCCGATGCAATTTCTGTGTTTCATCGTCAATAAGAAGGTCAGAGGGATAAAGCAAACCTCAAGTGAAGCATCGGAATCTATAACTAGTGTCACAGGAATGGTTCAAAACGTAGACAGTAAGAAGAGTCAGTCTTCTTGTAGTTAAGTCGGCATTGTGGTTCTTGTATTTAATTTTGATGCAATTTCAGTGTTTCATAGTCAATAAGAAAGTCAGAGGCATACAGTAAACCTGAAGTGAATTATCAGCATCTATAACTAGTGTCACAGGAATGGTTCAAATCATAGACAGTAAGAAGAGTCAGTTTTCCTGTACTTAAGTCGGCATTGTGCCTTTTGTATTTAATTCCGATGCAATTACGGTGTTTCATCGTCAATAAGAAGGTCAGAGGGATACAGTGAACCTGAAGTGAAGCACCGGAATTTATAACTAGTGTCACAGGAATGGTTCAAACATAGACAGTAAGAAGAGTCAGTTTTCTTGTACTTAAGTCGGCATTGTCCCTTTTGTATTTAAATCCGATGCAATTTCTGTGTTTCATCGTCAATAAGAAGGTCAGAGGGATACAGCAAACCTGAAGTGAAGCATCGGAATCTATAACTAGTGTCGCAGCAATGGTTCAAACATAGAGTGTAAGAAGAGTCAGTTTTCTTGTACTTAAGTCGGCATTGTGCCTTTTGTATTTAATTCCGATGCAATTTCTGTGTTTCATCGTAAAAAGAAGGTCAGAGGGATACAATAAACCTGAAGTGAAGCATCGGAATCTAGAACTAGTGTCACAGGAATGGTTCAAAACATAGACAGTAAGAAAAGTCAGTTTTCTTGTACATAAGTCAGCATTGTGCCTTTTGTATTTAATTCCAATGGAATTTCTGTGTTTCATCGTCAATAGGAAGGTCGGAGGGTAACAGTAAACCAGAAGTGAGGCATCGGAATCTATAACTAGTGTCACAGGAATGGTTCAAAACATAGACAGTAAGAAGAGTCAGTTATCTTGTACTTAAGTCGGCATTGTGCCTTTTGTATTTAATTCCGAAGCAAATACTGTGTTTCATCGTCACTAACAAGGTCAGAGGCATACATTGAACCTGAAGTGAAGCATCGGAATCTATAACTAGTGTCAAAGGAATGGTTCAAAACATAGACAGTAAGAAGAGTCAGTTTTCTTGTACTTATTTCGGCATTGTGCCTTTTGTAATTAATTCCGATGCAATTTCTGTGTTTCATCGTCAATAAGAAGGTCCGTGGAATACAGTAACCCTGAAGTGAAGCATCGGAATCTATAACTAGTGTCACAGGAATGGTTCAAAACATAGACAGTAAGAAGAGTCAGTTTCCTTGTACTTAAGTCGGCTTTGTGCCTTTTGTATTTAATTCCGATGCAATTTCTGTGTTTCATCGTCATAAAGAAGGTCAGAGGGATACAGTAAACCTGAAGTGAAGCATCGGAATCCATAACTAGTGTCACATGAATGGTTCAAAACATAGACAGTAAGAAGAGTCAGTTTTCTTGTACTTAAGTCAGCATTGTGCCTTTTGTATTTAATTCCAATGCAATTTCTGTGTTTCATCGACAATAAAAAGGTCAGAGGGATACAGTAAACCTTAAGTGAAGCATCGGAATCTATAACTAGTGTAACAGGAATGGTTCAAACCACAGACAGTGAGAAGAGTCAGTAATCTTGTACTTAAGTCGGCATTGTGCCTTTTGTATTCAATTCCGAAGCAATTTCTGTGTTTCATCGTCAATACGGAGGTCAGAGGGATACAGTAAACCTGAAGTAAGGCACCGGAATCTATAACGAGTTTCACATGAATGGTTCAAATCATAGACAGTAAGAAGAGTCAGTTTTCTTGTACTTAAGTCGGCATTGTACCTTTTGTTTTAATTCCGATGCAATTTCTGTGTTTCATCGTCAATAAGAAGGTCAGAGGCATACAGTGAACCTGAAGTGAAGCATCGGAATCCATAACTAGTGTCAGAGGAATGGTTCAAAACATAGACAGTAAGAAGAGTCAGTTTTCTTGTACTTAAGTCGGCATTGTGCCTTTTGTATGTAATTCCGATGCAATTTCTGTGTTTCATCGTCAATAAGAAGGTCAGTGGGATACAGTAACCCTGAAGTGAAGCATTGGAATCTATAACTAGTGTCACAGGCATGGTTCAAAACATAGACAGTAAGCCCGCATCTCGTGGTCGTGCGGTAGCGTTCTCGCTTCCCACGTCCGGGTTCCCGGGTTCGATTCCCGGCGGGGTCAGGGATTTTCTCTGCCTCGTGATGGCTGGGTGTTGTGTGCTGTCCTTAGGTTAGTTAGGTTTAAGTAGTTCTAAGTTCTAGGGGACTTATGACCACAGCAGTTGAGTCCCATAGTGCTCAGAGCCATTTGAACCATAGACAGTTAGAAGAGTCAGTTTCCTTGTACTTAAGTCGGCATTGTGCCTTTTGTATTTAATTCCGATGCAATTTCTGTGTTTCATCGTCAATAAGAAGGTCAGAGGGATACAGTAAACCTCAAGTGAAGCATCGGAATCTATAACTAGTGTCACAGGAATGGTTCAAAACATGGATAGTAAGAAAAGTCAGTTTCCTTGTACTTAAGTCCTTCTTGTGCCTTTTGTATTTAATTCCCATGCAATTTCTGTGTTTCATCGACAATAAGAAGGTCAGAGGGATACAGTAAACCTGAAGTGAAGCATCGGAATCTGTAACTAGTGTCACAGGGACGGTTCAAAATATAGACAGCAAGAAGAGTCAGTTTTCTTGTACTTAAGTCGGCATTGTGCATTTTATATTTAATTCCGATGCAATTTCTGTGTTTCATCGTCAATAAGAAGGTCCGAGGGATACAGTAAACCTGAAGTGAAGCATCGGAATCTATAACTAGTGTAACAGGAATGGTTCAAACCACAGACAGTGAGAAGAGTCAGTAATCTTGTACTTAAGTTGGCATTGTGCCTTTTGTATTCAATTCCGAAGCAATTTCTGTGTTTCATCGTCAATACGGAGGTCAGAGGGATACAGTAAACCTGAAGTAAGGCACCGGAATCTATAACGAGTGTCACATGAATGGTTCAAATCATAGACAGTAAGAAGAGTCAGTTTTCTTGTACTTAAGTCGGCATTGTACCTTTTGTTTTAATTCCGATGCAATTTCTGTGTTTCATCGTCAATAAGAAGGTCAGAGGGATACAGTAAACCTGAAATGAAGCATGGGAATCTATAACTAGTGTCACAGGAATGGTTCAATCATAGACAGTAAGAACAGTCAGTTTTCTTGTACTTAAGTCCGCATTGTGCCTTTTGTATTTAATTCCGATGCAATTTCTGTGTTTCATCGTCAATAAGAAGGACAGAGGTACACAGTAAACCTGAAGTGAAGCATCGGAATCTATAAGTAGTGTCATAGGAATGGTTCAAAACATAGACAGTAAGAAGAGTCAGTCTTTTTGTAGTTAAGTCGGCATTGTGCCTCTTGTATTTAATTCCGATGCAATTTCAGTGATTCATAGTCAATAAGAAAGCCAGAGGCATACAGTAAACCTGAAGTTAATTATCGGCATCTATAACTAGTGTCACAGGAATGGTTCAAAACATAGACAGTGACAAGAGTCAGTTTTCTTGTACTTAAGTCGGCATTGTGCCTTTTGTATTTAATTCCGATGCAATTTCAGTGTTTCACAGTCAATAAAAAAGTCAGCGGCATACAGTAAACCTGAAGTGAAGCATCGGAATCTATTACTAGTGTCACAGGAATGGTTCAAAACATAGACAGTAAGAAGAGTCAGTTTTCTTGTACTTAAGTCGGCATTGTGCCTTTTGTATTTAATTCCGATGCAATTTCGGTGTTTCATCGTCAATAAGAAGGTCAGAGGGATACAGTGAACCTGAAGTGAAGCACCGAAATCTATAACTAGTGTTACAGGAATGGTTCAAACATAGACAGTAAGAAGAGTCAGTTTTCTTGTACTTAAGTCGGCATTGTGCCTTTTGTATTTAAATCCGATGCAATTTCTGTGTTTCATTGTCAATAAGAAGGTCAGAGGGATACAGCAAACCTGAAGTGAAGCATCTGAATCTATAACTAGTGTCACAGGAATGGTTCAAAGCATAGACAGTAAGAAGAGTCAGTTTTCTTGTACTTAAGTCGGCATTGTGCCTTTTGTATTTAATTCCGATGCAATTTCTGTGTTTCATCGTCAAAAAGAAGGTCAGAGGGATACAGTAAACCTGAAGTGAAGCATCGGAATCTATAACTAGTGTCACAGGAATGGTTCAAAACATAGATAGTAAGAAGAGTCAGTTTTCTTGTACTTAAGTCAGCATTGTGCCTTTTGTATTTAATTCCAATGGAATTTCTGTGTTTCATCGTCAATAAGAAGGTCAGAGGGAAACAGTAAACCAGAAGTGAAGCATCGGAATCTATAACTAGTGTCACAGCAATGGTTCAAAACATAGACAGTAAGAAGAGTCAGTTATCTTGTACTTAATTCGGCATTGTGCCTTTTGTATTTAATTCCGAAGCAAATTCTGTGTTTCATCGTCACTAAGAAGGTCAGAGGCATACAGTGAACCTGAAGTGAAGCATCGGAATCTATAACTAGTGTCACAGGAATGGTTCAAAACATAGACAGTAAGAAGAGTCAGTTTTCTTGTACTTAAGTCGGCATTGTGCCTTTTGTATTTAATTCCGATGCAATTTCTGTGTTTCATCGTCAACAAGAAGGTCAGTGGGATAGAATAACACTGAAGTGAAGCATCGGAATCTATAACTAGTGTCACAGGATGGTTCAAAATATAGACTGTAAGAAGAGTCAGTTTCCTTGTACTTAAGTCGGCATTGTGCCTTTTGTATTTAATTCCGATGCAATTTCTGTGTTTCGTCGTCAAAAAGAAGGTCAGAGGGTACAGTAAACCTGAAGTGAAGCATCGGAATCCATAACTAGTGTCACATGAATGGTTCAAAACATAGACAGTAAGAAGAGTCAGTTTTCTTGTACTTAAGTCAGCATTGTGCATTTTGTATTTAATTCCAATGCAATTTCTGTGTTTCATCGTCAATAAGAAGGTCAGAGGGATACAGTAAACCTGAAGTGAAGCATCGGAATCTATAACTAGCGTCACAGAAATGGTTCAATACATAGACAATAAGCAGAGTCAGTTTTCTTGTACTTAAGTCGGTATTGTGCCTTTTGTATTCAATTCCGAAGCAATTTCTGTTTTTCATCGTCAATACGGAGGTCAGAGGGATACAGTAAACGTGAAGTAAGGCACCGGTATCTATAACGGGTGTCACAGGAATGGCTCAAAGCATAGACAGTAAGAAGAGTCAGTTTTCTTGTACTTAAGTCGGCATTGTGCCTTTGTATTTCATTCCGATGCAATTTCTGTGTTTCATTGTCAATTAGAAGGTCAGAGGGATACAGTAAACCTGAAGTGCAGCATCGGAATCTATAACTAGTGTCACATGAATGGTTCAAAACATAGACAGTCAGAAGAGTCAGTTTTCTTGTACTGAAGTCGGCATTGTGCCTTTTCCATTTAATTCCGATGCAATTTCTGTGTTTCATCATCAATAAGAAGGTCAGAGGGAAATAGTAAACTTGAAGTGAAGCATCGGAATCTGTAAGTAGTGTCACAGGAATGGTTCAAATCATAGACGGTAAGAAGAGTCAGTTTTCTTGTACTTAAGTCGGCATTGTGCCTTTTGTATTTAATTCCGATGCAATTTCTGTGTTCCATCGTCTATAAGAAGGTCAGAGGCATACAGTAAACTTGAAGTGAAGCATCGGAATCTATAACAAGTGTCACAGGAATGGTTCAAAGCATAGACAGTAAGAGGAGTCAGTTTTCTTCCACTTAAGTCGGCATTGTGCCTTTTGTATTTAATTCCGATGCAATTTGAGTGTTTCATCATCAATAAGAAGGTCAGAGGGATACAGTGAACCTGAAGTGAAGCATCGGAATCTATAACTAGTGTCACAGGAATGGTTCAAAACATAGACAGTAAGAAGAGTCAGTTTTCTTGTACTTATGTCGGCATTGTGACTTTTGTATTTAATTCCTATGCAATTTCTGTGTTTCATAGTCAATAAGAGGGTCAGAGGGATACAGTAAACCTGAAGTGAAGCATTGGAATCTATAACTAGTGTCACAGGAATGGTTCAAAACATAGACAGTAAGAAGAGTCAATTTTCTTGTACTTAAGTCGGCATTGTGCCTTTGTATTTCATTCCGATGCAATTTCTGTGTTTCATTGTCAATTAGAAGGTCAGAGGGATACAGTAAACCTGAAGTGCAGCATCGGAATCTATAACTAGTGTCACATGAATGGTTAAAAACATAGACAGTGAGAAGGGTCAGTTTTCTTGTACTTAAGTACAGCATTGTGCCTTTTGCATTTAATTCCGATACAATTTCTGTGTTTCATCGTCAATAACAAAGTCAGTGGGATACAGTAAACCATAAGTGCAGCATCGGAATCTATAACTAGTGTCACAGGAATGGTTTAAAACATAGACAGTAAGAAGAGTCAATATTCTTGTACTTAAGTCGGCATTGTGCCTTTTGTATTCAATTCCGATGCAATTTCAGTGTTTCATAGTCTATAAGAAGGTCAGAGGCATACAGTAATTCTGATTGAAGCATCGGAATCTATAACTAGTGTCACAGGAATGGTTCAAAACGTAGACAGTAAGAAGAGTCAGTTTTCTTGTACTTATGTCGGCATTGTGTCTTTTGTATTTAATTCCGATGCAATTTCAGTGTTTCATCGTCAATAAGAAGGTCAGAGGGATACAGTAAACCCGAAGTGAAGCATCGGAATCTATAACTAGTGTCGCTGGAATGGTTCAAAACATAGACAGTAAGAAGAGACAGTTTTCTTGTACTTAAGTCGGAATTGTGCCTTTTGTATTTAATTCCCATGCAATTTCTGTGTTTCATCGTCAATAAGAAGTCGGAGGGATACAGTAAATCTGAAGTGAAGCATCGGAATCTATAACTAGTGTCACATGAATGGTTCAAAACATAGACAGTAAGAAGAGTCAGTTTCCTTGTACTTAAGTCGGCATTGTCAGTTTTGTATTTAATTCCGATGCAAATTCTGTGTTTCATCGTCACTAAGCAGGTCAGAGGCATACAGTAAACCTGAAGTGAAGCATCGGAATCTATAACTAGTGTCACAGGAGTGGTTCACAACATATACAGTAAGAAGAGACAGTTTTCTTGTACTTAAGTCGGCATTGTGCCTTTTGTATTTAATTCCGATGGAATTTCAGTGTTTCATCGTCAATAAGAAGGTCACAGGGATACAGTGAACCTGCAGTGAAGCATCGGAATCAATACTTAGAGTCACAGTAATGGTTCAAAACATAGACAGTAAGAAGAGTCAGTTTTTTTGTACTTATGTCAGCATTATGCCTTTTGTATTTTAATTCCGATGCAATTTCTGTGTTTCATCGTCAATTAGAAGGTCAGAGGGATACAATAAACCTGAAGTGCAGCTTCGGAATCTACAACTAGTGTCACAGGAATGGTTCAAACATAGACAATAAGAGGAGTCAGTTTTCTTGTACTTAAGTCGGCATTGTGCCTTTTGTATTTAATTCCGATGCAATTTCCGTGTTTCATCGTCAATAAGAAGGCCAGAGGGATACAGTAAACCTGAAGTGAAGCATTAGAATCTATAACTATTGTCACGAGTATGGGTCAAAACATAGACAGTAGGAAGAGTCAGTTTTCTTGTAGTTAAGTCGGCATTGTGCCTTTTCTATTTAATTCCGATGCAATTTCTGTGTTTCATCGTCAATAAGAAGGTCAGAGGGATAGAGTAAACCTGAAGTGAAGCATCGGAATCTATAACTAGAGTCACAGGAATGGTTCAAAGAATAGATAGTAAGAAGAATCGGTTTTCATGTACTTAATCGGCATTGTGCCTTTTCTATTCAATTCCGATGCAATTTCGGTGTTTCATCGTCAATAAGAAGGTCAGAGGGATACAGTAAACCTGAAGTGAAACATCGGAATCTATAACTAGTGTCACAGGAATGGTTCAAAGCATAGACAGTAAGAAGAGCCAGTCTTCTTGTACTTGAGTTAGCATTGTGTCTTTTGTATTTAATTCCGATGCAATTTCTGTGTTTCATCGTCAATAAGAATGTCAGTGGGATACAGTAAACCTGAAGTGAAGCATCGGAATCTATAACTAATGTTACAGGAATGGTTCAAAACATAGACAGTAAGAAGAGTCAATTCTCTTGTACTTCAGTCGGCATTGTGCATTTGTATTCAATTCCGATGCAATTTCGGTGTTTCATCGTCAATAAGAAGGTCAGAGGGATACAGTAAACCTGAAGTGAAGCATCGGAATCTATAACTAGTGTCACGAGTATGGGTCAAAACGTAGACAGTAAAAAGAGTCAGTTTTCTTGTACTTAAGTCGGCATTGTGCCTTTTCTATTTAATTCCGATGCAATTTCTGTGTTTCATCGTCAATAAGAAGGTCAGAGGGATACAGTAAACCTGAAGTGAAGCATCGGAATCTATAACTAGTGTCACAGGAATGGTTCAAAACATAGACAGTAAGAAGAGCCAGTCTTCTTGTAATTGAGTCGGCATTGTGCCTATGTATATAATTCCGATGCAATTGCTGTGTTTCATCGTCAATAAAAAGGTCAGAGGGATACAGTAAACCTGAAGTGAAGCATCGGAATCTATAACTAGTGTCACAGGAATGGTTCAAAGCGTAGACAGTAAGAAGAGCCAGTCTTCTTGTACTTGAGTCGGCATTGTGCCTTTTGTATTTAATTCCGATGCAATTTCTGTGTTTCATCGTAAATAAGAAGGTCAGTGGGATATAGTAAAACCGAAGTGAAGCATCGGAATCTATAACTAGTGTCACAGGATTGGTTCAAAACATAGACAGTAAGAGGAGTCAGTCTTCTTGTACTTAAGACGGCATTGTGCCTTTTATATTTAATTCCGATGCAATTTCTGTGTTTCATCGTCAATAAGAAGGTCAGAGGGATACAGTTAACCTGAAGTGAAGCATCGGAATCTATTACTAGTGTCACAGGAATAGTTCAAAACATAGACAGTAAGAAGAGTCAGTTATCTTGTACTTAAGTCGGCATTGTGCCTTTTGTATTTAATTCCGATGCAATTTCTGTGTTTCATCGTCAATAAGAAGGTCAGTGGGATACAATAACACTGAAGTGAAGCATCGGAATCTATAACTAGTGTCACAGGAATGGTTCAAAATATAGACAGTAAGAAGAGTCAGTTTCCTTGTACTTAAGTCGGCATTGTGCATTTTGTATTTAATTCCCATGCAATTTCTGTGTTTCGTCGTCAAAAAGAAGGTCAGAGGGATACAGTAAACCTGAAGTGAAGCATCGGAATCCATAACTAGTGTCACATGAATGGTTCAAAACATAGACAGTAAGAAGAGTCAGTTTTCTTGTACTTAAGTCAGCATTGTGAATTTTGTATTTAATTCCAATGCAATTTCTGTGTTTCATCGTCAATAAGAAGGTCAGAGGGATACAGTAAACCTGGAGTGAAGCATCGGAATCTATAACTAGTGTCACAGAAATGGTTCAATACATAGACAATAAGCAGAATCAGTTTTCTTGTACTTAAGTCGGTATTGTGCCTTTTGTATTCAATTCCGAAGCAATTTCTGTTTTTCATCGTCAATACGGAGGTCAGAGGGATACAGTAAACCTGAAGTAAGGCACCGGAATCAATAACGAGTGTCACAGGAATGGTTCGAAACATAGACAGTAAGAAGAGTCAGTTTTCTTGTACTTAAGTCGGCATTGTGCCTTTGTATTTCATTCCGATGCAATTTCTGTGTTTCATTGTCAATTAGAAGGTCAGAGGGATACAGTAAACCTGAAGTACAGCATCGGAATCTATAACTAGTGTCACATGAATGGTTCAAAACATAGACAGTCAGAAGAGTCAGTTTTCTTGTACTTAAGTCGGCATTGTGCCTTTTCCATTTAATTCCGATGCAATTACTGTGTTTCATCGTCATTAAGAAGGTCAGAGGCATACAGTAAACTTGAAGTGAAGCATCGGAATCTATAACAAGTGTCACAGGAATGGTTCAAAGCATAGACAGTAAGAAGAGTCAGTTTTCTTCCACTTAAGTCGGCATTGTGCCTTTTGTATTTAATTCCGATGCAATTTCAGTGTTTCATCATCAATAAGAAGGTCAGAGGGATACAGTGAACCTGAAGTGAAGCATCGGAATCTATAACTAGTGTCACAGGAATGGTTCAAAACGTAGACAGTAAGAAGAGCCAGTCTTCTTGTACTTGAGTTGGCATTGTGTCTTTTGTATTTAATTCCGATGCAATTTCTGTGTTTCATCGTCAATAAGAATGTCAGTGGGATACAGTAAACCTGAAGTGAAGCATCGGAATCTATAACTAATGTTACAGGAATGGTTCAAAACATAGACAGTAAGAAGAGTCAATTCTCTTGTACTTCAGTCGGCATTGTGCATTTGTATTCAATTCCGATGCAATTTCGGTGTTTCATCGTCAATAAGAAGGTCAGAGGGATACAGTAAACCTGAAGTGAAGCATCGGAATCTATAACTAGTGTCACGAGTATGGGTCAAAACGTAGACAGTAAGAAGAGTCAGTTTTCTTGTACTTAAGTCGGCATTGTGCCTTTTCTATTTAATTCCGATGCAATTTCTGTGTTTCATCGTCAATAAGAAGGTCAGAGGGATACAGTAAACCTGAAGTGAAGCATCGGAATCTATAACTAGAGTCACAGGAATGGTTCAAAGCATAGACAGTAAGAAGAGCCAGTCTTCTTGTAATTGAGTCGGCATTGTGCCTATGTATATAATTCCGATGCAATTGCTGTGTTTCATCGTCAATAAAAAGGTCAGAGGGATACAGTAAACCTGAAGTGAAGCATCGGAATTTATAACTAGTGTCACAGGAATGGTTCAAAGCGTAGACAGTAAGAAGAGCCAGTCTTCTTGTACTTGAGTCGGCATTGTGCCCTTTGTATTTAATTCCGATGCAATTTCTGTGTTTCATCGTAAATAAGAAGGTCAGTGGGATATAGTAAAACCGAAGTGAAGCATCGGAATCTATAACTAGTGTCACAGGATTGGTTCAAAACATAGACAGTAAGAGGAGTCAGTCTTCTTGTACTTAAGACGGCATTGTGCCTTTTATATTTAATTCCGATGCAATTTCTGTGTTTCATCGTCAATAAGAAGGTCAGAGGGATACAGTTAACCTGAAGTGAAGCATCGGAATCTATTACTAGTGTCACAGGAATAGTTCAAAACATAGACAGTAAGAAGAGTCAGTTATCTTGTACTTAAGTCGGCATTGTGCCTTTTGTATTTAATTCCGAAGCAAATTCTGTGTTTCATCGTCACTACGAAGGTCAGAGGCATACAGTGAACCTGAAGTGAAGCATCGGAATCTATAACTAGTGTCACAGGAATGGTTCAAAACATAGACAGTAAGAAGAGTCAGTTTTCTTGTACTTAAGTCGGCATTGTGCCTTTTGTATTTAATTCCGATGCAATATCTGTGTTTCATCGTCAATAAGAAGGTCAGTGGGATACAATAACACTGAAGTGAAGCATCGGAATCTATAACTAGTGTCACAGGAATGGTTCAAAATATAGACAGTAAGAAGAGTCAGTTTCCTTGTACTTAAGTCGGCATTGTGCATTTTGTATTTAATTCCGATGCAATTTCTGTGTTTCGTCGTCAAAAAGAAGGTCAGAGGGATACAGTAAACCTGAAGTGAAGCATCGGAATCCATAACTAGTGTCACATGAATGGTTCAAAACATAGACAGTAAGAAGAGTCAGTTTTCTTGTACTTAAGTCAGCACTGTGAATTTTGTATTTAATTCCAATGCAATTTCTGTGTTTCATCGTCAATAAGAAGGTCAGAGGGATACAGTAAACCTGAAGTGAAGCATCGGAATCTATAACTAGTGTCACAGAAATGGTTCAATACATAGACAATAAGCAGAGTCAGTTTTCTTGTACTTAAGTCGGTATTGTGCCTTTTGTATTCAATTCCGAAGCAATTTCTGTTTTTCATCGTCAATACGGAGGTCAGAGGGATACAGTAAACCTGAAGTAAGGCACCGGAATCTATAACGAGTGTCACAGGAATGGTTCGAAACATAGACAGTAAGAAGAGTCAGTTTTCTTGTACTTAAGTCGGCATTGTGCCTTTGTATTTCATTCCGATGCAATTTCTGTGTTTCATTGTCAATTAGAAGGTCAGAGGGATACAGTAAACCTGAAGTGCAGCATCGGAATCTATAACTAGTGTCACATGAATGGTTCAAAACATAGACAGTCAGAAGAGTCAGTTTTCTTGTACTTAAGTCGGCATTGTGCCTTTTCCATTTAATTCCGATGCAATTTCTGTGTTTCATCATCAATAAGAAGGTCAGAGGGAAATAGTAAACCTGAAGTGAAGCATCGGAATCTGTAAGTAGTGTCACAGGAATGGTTCAAATCATAGACGGTAAGAAGAGTCAGTTTTCTTGTACTTAAGTCGGCATTGTGCCTTTTGTATTTAATTCCGATGCAGTTTCTGTGTTTCATCGTCATTAAGAAGGTCAGAGGCATACAGTAAACTTGAAGTGAAGCATCGGAATCTATAACAATGTCACAGGAATGGTTCAAAGCATAGACAGTAGGAAGAGTCAGTTTTCTTCCTCTTAAGTCGGCATTGTGCCTTTTGTATTTAATTCCGATGCAATTTCAGTGTTTCATCATCAATAAGAAGGTCAGAGGGATACAGTGAACCTGAAGTGAAGCATCGGAATCTATAACTAGTGTCACAGGAATGGTTCAAAACGTAGACAGTAAGAAGAGTCAGTTTTCTTGTACTTATGTCGGCATTGTGACTTTTGTATTTAATTCCTATGCAATTTCTGTCTTTCATAGTCAATAAGAGGGTCAGAGGGATACAGTAAACCTGAAGTGAAGCATTGGAATCTATAACTAGTGTCACAGGAATGGTTCAAAACATAGACAGTAAGAAGAGTCAGTTTTCTTGTACTTAAGTCGGCATTGTGCTTTTGTATTTCATTCCGATACAATTTCTGTGTTTCATTGTCAATTAGAAGGTCAGAGGGATACAGTAAACCTGAAGTGCAGCATCGGAATCTATAACTAGTGTCACATGAATGGTTCAAAACATAGACAGTGAGAAGAGTCAGTTTTCTTGTACTTAAGTACAGCATTGTGCCTTTTGCATTTAATTCCGATACAATTTCTGTGTTTCATCGTCAATAACAAAGTCAGTGGGATACAGTAAACCATACGTGCAGCATCGGAATCAATAACTAGTGTCACAGGAATGGTTCAAAACGTAGACAGTAAGAAGAGTCAGTTTTCTTGTACTTAAGTCGGCATTGTGTCTTTTGTATTTAATTCCGATGCAATTTCAGTGTTTGATCGTCAATAAGAAGGTCAGAGGGATACAGTAAACCTGAAGTGAAGCATCGGAATCTATAACTAGTGTCGCTGGAATGGTTTAAAACATAGACAGTATGAAGAGACAGTTTTCTTGTACTTAAGTCGGAATTGTGCCTTTTGTATTTAATTCCCATGCAATTTCTGTGTTTCATCGTCAATAAGATGTCGGAGGGATACAGTAAACCTGAAGTGAAGCATCGGAATCTATAACTAGTGTCACATGAATGGTTAAAAACATAGACAGTAAGAAGAGTCAGTTGTCTTGTACTTAAGTCGGCATTGTCAGTTTTGTATTTAATTCCGATGCAAATTCTGTGTTTCATCGTCACTAAGCAGGTCAGAGGCATACAGTAAACCAGAAGTGCAGCATCGGAATCTATAACTAGAGTCACAGGAATGGTTCAAAGCATAGATAGTAAGAAGAATCGGTTTTCATGTACTTAATCGGCATTGTGCCTTTTCTATTCAATTCCGATGCAATTTCGGTGTTTCATCGTCAATAAGAAGGTCAGAGGGATACAGTAAACCTGAAGTGAAGCATCGGAATCTATAACTAGTGTCACGAGTATGGGTCAAAACGTAGACAGTAAGAAGAGTCAGTTTTCTTGTACTTAAGTCGGCATTGTGCCTTTTCTATTTAATTCCGATGCAATTTCTGTGTTTCATCGTCAATAAGAAGGTCAGAGGGATACAGTAAACCTGAAGTGAAGCATCGGAATCTATAACTAGTGTCACAGGAATGGTTCAAAACATAGACAGTAAGAAGAGCCAGTCTTCTTGTAATTGAGTCGGCATTGTGCCTATGTATATAATTCCGATGCAATTGCTGTGTTTCATCGTCAATAAAAAGGTCAGAGGGATACAGTAAACCTGAAGTGAAGCATCGGAATCTATAACTAGTGTCACAGGAATGGTTCAAAGCGTAGACAGTAAGAAGAGCCAGTCTTCTTGTACTTGAGTCGGCATTGTGCCTTTTGTATTTAATTCCGATGCAATTTCTGTGTTTAATCGTAAATAAGAAGGTCAGTGGGATATAGTGAAACCGAAGTGAAGCATCGGAATCTATAACTAGTGTCACAGGATTGGTTCAAAACATAGACAGTAAGAAGAGTCAGTCTTCTTGTACTTAAGTCGGCATTGTGCCTTTTATATTTAATTCCGATGCAATTTCTGTGTTTCATCGTCAATAAGAAGGTCAGAGGGATACAGTTAACCTGAAGTGAAGCATCGGAATCTATAACTAGTGTCACAGGAATAGTTCAAATCTTAGACAGTAAGAAGAGTCAGTTTTCTTGTACTTAATTCGGCATTGTGCTTTTGTATTTAATTCCGATGCAATTTCTGTGTTTCATCGTCAATAAGACGGTCAGAGCGATACAGTAAACCTGAAGTGAAGCATCGGAATCGATAACTAGTGTCACAGGAATGGTTCAAATCATAGACAGTAAGAAGAGTCAGATTTCTTGTACTTAAGTCGGCCTTGTGCCTTTTGTATTTAATTCCGATGTAATTTCTGTGTTTCATCGTCAATGAGAAGGGCAGAGGGATACAGTAAACCTGAAGTGAAGCATCGGAAGCTATAAGTAGTGTCACCGGAATGGTTCAAATCATAGACGATAAGAAGAGTCAGTTATCTTGTACTTAAGTCGGCATTGTGCATTTTGTTATTAATTCCGAAGCAATTTCTGTGTTTCATTGTCAATAAGAAGGTCAGAGGGATACAGTAAACCTGAAGTAAAGCATCGGAATCTATAACGAGTGTCGCATGAATGGTTCAAAACATAGACAGTAAGAAGAGTCAGTTTTCTTGTACTTAAGTCGGCATTGTGCCTTTTGTATTTAATTCCGATGCAATGTCTGTGTTTCATCGTCAATAAAGAGGTCAGAGGGATACAGTAAACCTGAAGTGAAGCATCGCAATTTATAACAAGTGTCACAGGAATGGTTCAAAGCATAGACAGTAAGAAGAGTCAGTTTTCTGGTACTTAAGTCGGCTTTGTGCCTTTTGTATTTAATTCCGATGCAATTTAAGTGTTTCATCATCAATAAGAAGGTCAGAGGGATACAGTGAACCTGAGGTGAAGCATCGGAATCTATAACTAGTGTCACATGAATGGTTCAAAACATAGACAGTGAGAAGAGTCAGTTTTCTTGTACTTTAGTACAGCATTGTGCATTTTGCATTTAATTCCGATACAATTTCTGTGTTTCATCGTCAATAACAAGGTCAGTGGGATACAGTAAACCATAAGTGCAGCATCGGAATCTATAACTAGTGTCACAGGAATGGTTCAAAACATAGAGAATAAGAAGAGTCAGTTTTCTTGTACTTAAGTCGGCATTATGACTTTTGTATTTAATTCCGATGCAATTTCAGTGTTTCATAGTCAATAATAAGGTCAGAGGCATACAGTAATTCTGATTGAGGCATCGGAATCTATAACTAGTGTCACAGGAATGGTTCAAAACATAGACAGTAAGAAGAGTCAGTTTTCTTGTACTTAAGTCGGCATTGTGCCTTTTGTATTTAATTCCGATGCAATTTCAGTGTTTCATCGTCAATAAGAAGGTCAGAGCGATACAGTAAACCTGAAGTGAAGCATCGGAATCGATAACTAGTGTCACAGGATTGGTTCAAAACATAGACAGTAAGAAGAGTCAGATTTCTTGTACTTAAGTCGGCATTGTGCCTTTTGTATTTAATTCAGATGCAATTTCTGTGTTTCATCGTCAATAAGAAGGGCGGAGGGATACAGTAAACCTGAAGTGAAGCATCGGAATCAATAAGTAGTGTCACCGGAATGGTTCAAATCATAGACGGTAAGAAGAGTCAGTTATTTTGTACTTAAGTCGGCATTGTGCTATTTGTTATTAATTCCGAAGCAATTTCTTTGTTTCATCGTCAATAAGAAGGTCAGAGGGATACTGTTAACCTGAAGTGAAGCATCGGAATCTATAACTAGTGTCACAGGAATAGTTCAAAACATAGACAGTAAGAAGAGTCAGTTTTATTGTACTTAATTCGGCATTGTGCCTTCTGTATTTAATTCCGATGCAATTTCTGTGTTTCATTGTCAATAAGAGGGTCAGAGCGATACAGTAAACTTGAAGTGAAGCATCGGAATCGATAACTAGTGTCACAGGAATGGTTCAAATCATAGACAGTAAGAAGAGTCAGATTTCTTGTACTTAAGTCGGCATTGTGCCTTTTGTATTTAATTCCGATGCAATTTCTGTCTTTCATCGTCAATGAGAAGGGCGGAGGGATACAGTAAACCTGAAGTGAAGCATCGGAATCTATAAGTAGTGTCACCGGAATGGTTCAAATCATAGACGGTATGAAGAGTCAGTTATCTTGTACTTAAGTCGGCATTGTGCATTTTGTTATTAATTCCGAAGCAATTTCTGTGTTTCATCGTCAATAAGAAGGTCAGAGGGATACAGTAAACCTGAAGTAAAGCATCGGAATCTATAACGAGTGTCACATGAATGGTTCAAAACATAGACTGTAAGAAGGGTCAGTTTTCTTGTACTTAAGAACAGCATTGTGCATTTTGCATTTAATTCCGATTCAATATCTGTGTTTCATCGTCAATAACAAGGTCAGTGGGATACAGTAAACCATAAGTGCAGTATCGGAATCTATAACTAGTGTCACAGGAATGGTTCAAAACATAGACGGTAAGAAGAGTCAGTTTTCTTGTACTTAATTCGGCATTGTGCCTTTTGTATCTAATTCCGATGCAATTTCAGTGTTTCATAGTCAATAAGAAGGTCAGAGGGATACAGTTAACTTGAAGTGAAGCATCGGAATCTATAACTAGTGTCACAGGAATGGTTCAAAACATGGATAGTAAGAATAGTCAGTTTCCTTGTACTTAAGTCCTTCTTGTGCCTTCTGTATTTAATTCCCATGCAATTTCTGTGTTTCATCGTCAATAAGAAGGTCAGAGGGATACAGTAAACCTGAAGTGAAGCATCGGAATCTATAACTAGTGTCACAGGGGCGGTTCAAAATATAGACGGCAAGAAGAGTCAGTTTTCTTGTACTTAAGTCGGCATTGTGCATTTTATATTTAATTCCGATGCAATTTCTGTGTTTCATCGTCAATAAGAAGGTCCGAGGGACACAGTAAACCTGAAGTGAAGCATCGGAATCTATAACTAGTCTAACAGGAATGGTTCAAACCACAGACAGTGAGAAGAGTCAGTAATCTTGTACTTAAGTTGGCATTGTGCCTTTTGTATTCAATTCCGAAGCAATTTCTGTGTTTCATCGTCAATACGGAGGTCAGAGGGATACAGTAAACCTGAAGTAAGGCACCGGAATCTATAACGAGTGTCACATAAATGGTTCAATCATAGACAGTAAGAACAGTCAGTTTTCTTGTACTTAAGTCTGCATTGTGCATTTTGTATTTAATTCCGATGCAATTTCGGTGTTTCATCGTCAATAACAAGGTCAGAGGGATACAGTGAACCTGAAGTGAAGCACCGAAATCTATAACTAGGTGTCACAGGAATGGTTCAAACATAGACAGTAAGAGAATCAGTTTTTTTGTACTTAAGTCGGCATTGTGCCTTTTGTATTTAAATCCGATGCAATTTCTGTGTTTCATTGTCAATAAGAAGGTCAGAGGGATACAGCAAACCTGAAGTGAAGCAGCTGAATCTATAACTAGTGTCACAGGAATGGTTCAAAACATAGACAGTAAGAAGAGTCAGTTTTCTTGTACTTAAGTCGGCATTGTGCCTTTTGTATTTAATTCCGATGCAATTTCTGTGTTTCATCGTCAAAAAGAAGGTCAGAGGGATACAGTAAAGCTGAAGTGAAGCATCGGAATCTATAACTAGTGTCACAGGAATGGTTCAAAACATAGACAGTAAGAAGAGTCAGTTTTCTTGTACTTAAGTCAGCATTGTGCCTTTTGTATTTAATTCCAATGGAATTTCTGTGTTTCATCGTCAATAAGAAGGTCAGAGGGAAACAGTAAACCAGAAGTGAAGCATCGGAATCTATAACTAGTGTCACAGGAATGGTTCAAAACATAGACAGTAAGAAGAGTCAGTTATCTTGTACTTAAGTCGGCATTGTGCCTTTTGTATTTGATTCCAAAGCAAATTCTGTGTTTCATCGTCACTAAGAAGGTCAGAGGCATACAGTGAACCTGAAGTGAAGCATCGGAATCTATAACTAGTGTCACAGGAATGGTTCAAAACATAGACAGTAAGAAGAGTCAGTTTTCTTGTACTTAAGTCGGCATTGTGCCTTTTGTATTTAATTCCGATGCAATTTCTGTGTTTCATCGTCAATAAGAAGGTCAGTGGGATTCAATAACACTGAAGCGAAACATCGGAATCTATAACTAGTGTCACAGGAATGGTTCAAAGCATAGACAGTAAGAAGAGTCAGTTTCCTTGTACTTAAGTCGGCATTGTGCCTTTTGTATTTAATTCCGATGCAATTTCTGTGTTTCGTCGTCAAAAAGAAGGTCAGAGGGATACAGTAAACCTGAAGTGAAGCATCGGAATCCATAACTAGTGTCACATGAATGGTTCAAAACATACACAGTAAGAAGAGTCAGTTTTCTTGTACTTGAGTCAGCATTGTGCATTTTGTATTTAATTCCAATGCAATTTCTGTGTTTCATCGTCAATAAGAAGGTCAGAGGGATACAGTAAACCTGAAGTGAAGCATCGGAATCTATAACTAGTGTCACAGATATGGTTCAATACATAGACAATAAGCAGAGTCAGTTTTCTTGTACTTAAGTCGGTATTGTGCCTTTTGTTTTCAATTCCGAAGCAATTTCTGTGTTTCATCGTCAATACGGAGGTCAGAGGGATACAGTAAACCTGAAGTAAGGCACCGGAATCTATAACGAGTGTCACAGGAATGGTTCAAAACATAGACAGTAAGAAGAGTCAGTTTTCTTGTACTTAAGTCGGCATTGTGCCTTTGTAGTTCATTCCGATGCAATTTCTGTGTTTCATTGTCAATTAGAAGGTCAGAGGGATACAGTAAACCTGAAGTGCAGCATCGGAATCTATAACTAGTGTCACATGAATGGTTCAAATCATAGACAGTCAGAAGAGTCAGTTTTCTTGTACTTAAGTCGGCATTGTGCCTTTTCCATTTAATTACGATGGAATTTATGTGTTTCATCATCAATAAGAAGGTCAGAGGGAAATAGTAAACCTGAAGTGAAGCATCGGAATCTGTAAGTGGTGTCACAGGAATGGTTCAAATCATAGACGGTAAGAAGAGTCAGTTTCCTTGTACTTAAGTCGGCATTGTGCCTTTTGTATTTAATTCCGATGCAATTTCAGTGTTTCATCATCAATAAGAGGGTCAGAGGGATTCAGTGAACCTGAAGTGAAGCATCGGAATCTATAACTAGTGTCACAGGAATGGTTCAAAGCATAGACAGTAAGAAGAGTCAGTTTTCTTGTACTTATGTCGGCATTGTGACTTTTGTATTTAATTCCTATGCAATTTCTGTGTTTCATAGTCAATAAGAGGGTCAGAGGGATACAGTAAACCTGAAGTGAAGCATTGGAATCTATAACTAGTGTCACAGGAATGGTTCAAAGCATAGACAGTAAGAAGAGTCAATTTTCTTGTACTTAAGTCGGCATTGTGCCTTTGTATTTCATTCGGATGCAATTTCTGTGTTTCATTGTCAATTAGAAGGTCAGAGGCATACAGTAAACCTGAAGTGCAGCATCGGAATCTATAACTAGTGTCACATGAATGGTTCAAAACATAGACAGTGAGAAGAGTCAGTTTTCTTGTACTTAAGTACAGCATTGTGCCTTTTGCATTTAATTCCGATACAATTTCTGTGTTTCATCGTCAATAACAAAGTCAGTGGGATACAGTAAACCATAAGTGCAGCATCGGAATCTATAACTAGTGTCACAGGAATGGTTTAAAAAAAAGACAGTAAGAAGAGTCAATAATCTTGTACTTAAGTCGGCATTGTGCCTTTTGTATTCAATTCCGATGCAATTTCAGTGTTTCATAGTCTATAAGAAGGTCAGAGGCATACAGTAATTCTGATTAAAGCATCGGAATCTATAACTAGTGTCACATGAATGGTTCAAAATATAGACAGTAAGAAGAGTCAGTTTTCTTGTACTTAAGTCGGCATTGTGAGTTTTGTATTTAATTCCGATGCAAATTCTGTGTTTCATCGTCACTAAGCAGGTCAGAGGCATACAGTAAACCTGATGTGAAACATCGGAATCTATAACTAGTGTCACAGGAGTGGTTCACAACATATACAGTAAGAAGAGACAGTTTTCTTGTACTTAAGTCTGCATTGTGCCTTTTGTATTTAATTCCGATGGAATTTCAGTGTTTCATCTTCAATAAGAAGGTCACAGGGTACAGTGAACCTGCAGTGAAGCATCGGAATCTATACTTAGAGTCACAGTAATGGTTCAAAACATAGACAGTAAGAAGAGTCAGTTTTTTTGTACTTAAGCCGGAATTGTGCCTTTTGTATTTATTTCCGATGCAATTTCTGTGTTTCATCGTCAGTAAGGTGGTCAGAGGCATACTGTATTCCTGAAGTGAAGCATCGGAACCTATAACTAGTGTCACAGCAATGGTTCAGAACAAAGACAGTAAGAAGAGTCAGTTTTCTTGTACTTATGTCAGCATTATGCCTTTTGTATTTTAATTCCGATGCAATTTCTGTGTTTCATCGTCAATTAGAAGGTCAGAGGGATACAATAAACCTGAAGTGCAGCTTCGGAATCTACAACTAGTGTCACAGGAATGGTTCAAACATAGACAATAAGAGGAGTCAGTTTTCTTGTACTTAAGTCGGCATTGTGCCTTTTGTATTTAATTCCGATGCAATTTCTGTGTTTCATCGTCAATAAGAAGGTCGGAGGGATACAGTAAACCTGAAGTGAAGCATCGGAATCTATAACTAGTGTCACAGGAATGGTTCAAAACATAGACAGTAAGAAGAGCCAGTCTTCTTGTAATTGAGTCGGCATTGTGCCTATGTATATAATCCCGATGCAATTGCTGTGTTTCATCGTCAATAAAAAGGTTAGTGGGAAATAGTAAAACCGAAGTGAAGCATCGGAATCTATAACGAGTGTCACAGGAATGTTTCAAAACATAGACAGTAAGAAGAGTCAGTTTTCTTGTACTTAAGTCGGCATTGTGCCTTTTCCATTTAATTCCGATGGAATTTCTGTGTTTCATCATCAATAAGAAGGTCAGAGGGAAATAGTAAACCTGAAGTGAAGCATCGGAATCTGTAAGTAGTGTCACAGGAATGGTTCAAATCATAGACGGTAAGAAGAGTCAGTTTTCTTGTACTTAAGTCGGCATTGTGCCTTTTGTATTTAATTGCGATGCAATTTCTGTGTTTCATCGTCAATAAGAAGGTCAGAGGCATACAGTAAACTTGAAGTGAAGCATCGGAATCTATAACAAGTGTCACAGAAATGGTTCAAAGCATAGACAGTTAGAAGAGTCAGTTTTCTTCCACTTAAGTCGGCATTGTGCCTTTTGTATTTAATTCCGATGCAATTTCAGTGTTTCATCATCAATAAGAAGGTCAGAGGGATACAGTGAACCTGAAATGAAGCATCGGAATCTATAACTAGTGTCACAGGAATGGTTCAAAGCATAGACAGTAAGAAGAGTCAATTCTCTTGTACTTAAGTCGGCATTGTGCATTTGTATTCAATTCCGATGCAATTTCGGTGTTTCATCGTCAATAAGAAGGTCAGAGGGATACAGTAAACCTGAAGTGAAGCATCGGAATCTATAACTAGTGTCACGAGTATGGGTCAAAACGTAGACAGTAAGAAGAGTCAGTTTTCTTGTACTTAAGTCGGCATTGTGCCTTTTCTATTTAATTCCGATGCAATATCTGTGTTTCATCGTCAATAAGAAGGTCAGAGGGATACAGTAAACCTGAAGTGAAGCATCGGAATCTACAACTAGTGTCACATGAATGGTTCAAAACATAGACAGTCAGAAGAGTCAGTTTTCTTGTACTTAAGTCGGCATTGTGCCTTTTCCATTTAATTCCGATGGAATTTCTGTGTTTCATCATCAATAAGAAGGTCAGAGGGAAATAGTAAACCTGAAGTGAAGCATCGGAATCTGTAAGTAGTGTCACAGGAATGGTTCAAATCATAGACTGTAAGAAGAGGCAGTTTTCTTGTACTTAAGTCGGCATTGTGCCTTTTGTATTTAATTCCGATGCAATTTCTGTGTTTCATCGTCAATAAGAAGGTCAGAGGCATACAGTAAACTTGAAGTGAAGCATCGGAATCTATAACAAGTGTCATAGGAATGGTTCAAAGCATAGACAGTAAGAAGAGTCAGTTTTCTTCCACTTAAGTCGGCATTGTGCCTTTTGTATTTAATTCCGATGCAATTTCAGTGTTTCATCATCAATAAGAAGGTCAGAGGGATACAGTGAACCTGAAGTGAAGCATCGGAATCTATAACTAGTGTCACAGGAATGGTTCAAAGCATAGACAGTGAGAAGAGTCAGTTTTCTTGTACTTATGTCGGCATTGTGACTTTTGTATTTAATTCCTATGCAAATTCTGTATTTCATAGTCAATAAGAGGGTCAGAGGGATACAGTAAACCTGAAGTGAAGCATTGGAATCTATAACTAGTGTCACAGGAATGGTTCAAAGCATAGACAGTAAGAAGAGTCAATTATCTTGTACTTAAGTCGGCATTGTGCCTTTGTATTTCATTCCGATGCAATTTCTGTGTTTCATTGTCAATTAGAAGGTCAGAGGGATACAGTAGACCGGAAGCGCAGCATCGGAATCTATAACTAGTGTCACATGAATGGTTCAAAACATAGACAGTGAGAAGAGTCAGTTTTCTTGTACTTAAGTACAGCATTGTGCCTTTTGCATTTAATTCCGATACAATTTCTGTGTTTCATCGTCAATAACAAAGTCAGTGGGATACAGTAAACCATAAGTGCAGCATCGGAATCTATAACTAGTGTCACAGGAATGGTTTAAAACATAGACAGTAAGAAGAGTCAATATTCTTGTACTTAAGTCGGCATTGTGCCTTTTGTATTCAATTCCGATGCAATTTCAGTGTTTCATAGTCTATAAGAAGGTCAGAGGCATACAGTAATTCTGATTGAAGCATCGGAATCTATAACTAGTGTCACAGGAATGGTTCAAAACATAGACAGTAAGAAGAGTCAGTTTTCTTGTACTTAAGTCGGCATTGTGTCTTTTGTATTTAATTCCGATGCAATTTCAGTGTTTCATCGTCAATAAGAAGGTCAGAGGGATACAGTAAACCTGAAGTGAAGCATCGGAATCTATAACTAGTGTCGCTGGAATGGTTCAAAACATAGACAGTAAGAAGAGACAGTTGTCTTGTACTTAAGTCGGAATTGTGCCTTTTGTATTTAATTCCCATGCAATTTCTGTGTTTCATCGTCAATAAGAAGTCGGAGGGATACAGTAAACCTGAAGTGAAGCATCGGAATCTATAACTAGTGTCACATGAATGGTTCAAAACATAGACAGTAAGAAGAGTCAGTTTTCTTGTACTTAAGTCGGCATTGTGAGTTTTGTATTTAATTCCGATGCAAATTCTGTGTTTCATCGTCACTAAGCAGGTCAGAGGCATACAGTAAACCAGATGTGAAGCATCGGAATCTATAACTAGTGTCACAGGAGTGGTTCACAACATATACAGTAAGAAGAGACAGTTTTCTTGTACTTAAGTCGGCATTGTGCCTTTTGTATTTAATTCCGATGGAATTTCAGTGTTTCATCTTCAATAAGAAGGTCACAGGGATACAGTGAACCTGCAGTGAAGCATCGGAATCTATACTTAGAGTCACAGTAATGGTTCAAAAAATAGACAGTAAGAAGAGTCAGTTTTCTTGTAGTTAAGTCGGCATTGTGCCTTTTCTATTTAATTCCGATGCAATTTCGGTGTTTCATCGTCAATAAGAAGGTCAGAGGGATACAGTAAACCTGAAGTGAAACATCGGAATCTATAACTAGTGTCACAGGAATGGTTCAAAGCATAGACAGTAAGAAGAGCCAGTCTTCTTCTACTTGAGTTAGCATTGTGGCTTTTGTATTTATTTCCGATGCAATTTCTGTGTTTCATCGTCAATAAGAATGTCAGTGGGATACAGTAAACCTGAAGTGAAGCATCGGAATCTATAACTAATGTTACATGAATGGTTCAAAACATAGACAGTAAGAAGAGTCAATTCTCTTGTACTTAAGTCGGCATTGTGCATTTGTATTCAATTCCGATGCAATTTCGGTGTTTCATCGTCAATAAGAAGGTCAGAGGGATACAGTAAACCTGAAGTGAAGCATCGGAATCTATAACTAGTGTCACAGGAATGGTTCAAAGCATAGACAGTAAGAAGAGCCAGTCTTCTTGTAATTGAGTCGGCATTGTGCCTATGTATATAATTCCGATGCAATTGCTGTGTTTCATCGTCAATAAAAAGGTCAGTGGGATATAGTAAAACCGAAGTGAAGCATCGGAATCTATAACTAGTGTCACAGGATTGGTTCAAAACATAGACAGTAAGAAGAGTCAGTCTTCTTGTACTTAAGTCGGCATTGTGCCTTTTATATTTAATTCCGATGCAATTTCTGTGTTTCATCGTCAATAAGAAGGTCAGAGGAATACAGTTAACCTGAAGTGAAGCATCGGAATCTATAACTAGTGTCACAGGAATAGTTCAAAACATAGACAGTAAGAAGAGTCAGTTTTCTTGTACTTAATTCGGCATTGTGCCTTTTGTATTTAATTCGGATGCAATTTCTGTGTTTCATCGTCAATAAGACGGTCAGAGCGATACAGTAAACCTGAAGTGAAGCATCGGAATCGATAACTAGTGTCACAGGAATGGTTCAAATCATAGACAGTAAGAAGAGCCAGTCTTCTTGTACTTGAGTCGGCATTGTGCCTTTTGTATTTAATTCCGATGCAATATCTGTGTTTCATCGTCAATAAAGAGGTCAGAGGGATATAGTAAACCTGAAGTGAAGCATCGCAATCTATAACAAGTGTCACAGGAATGGTTCAAAGCATAGACAGTAAGAAGAGTCAGTTTTCTGGTACTTAAGTCGGCTTTGTGCCTTTTGTATTTAATTCCGATGCAATTTAAGTGTTTCATCATCAATAAGAAGGTCAGAGGGATACAGTGAACCTGAAGTGAAGCATCGGAATCTATAACTAGTGTCACATGAATGGTTCAAAACATAGACAGTGAGAAGAGTCAGTTTTCTTGTACTTTAGTACAGCATTGTGCATTTTGCATTTAATTCCGATACAATTTCTGTGTTTCATCGTCAATAACAAGGTCAGTGGGATACAGTAAACCATAAGTGCAGCATCGGAATCTATAACTAGTGTCACAGGAATGGTTCAAAACATAGAGAATAAGAAGAGTCAGTTTTCTTGTACTTAAGTCGGCATTATGACTTTTGTATTTAATTCCGATGCAATTTCAGTGTTTCATAGTCAATAAGAAGGTCAGAGGCATACAGTAATTCTGATTGAAGCATCGGAATCTATAACTAGTGTCACAGGAATGGTTCAAAACATAGACAGTAAGAAGAGTCAGTTTTCTTGTACTTAAGTCGGCATTGTGCCTTTTGTATTTAATTCCGATGCAATTTCAGTGTTTCATCGTCAATAAGAAGGTCAGAGCGATACAGTAAACCTGAAGTGAAGCATCGGAATCGCTAACTAGTGTCACAGGATTGGTTCAAAACATAGACAGTAAGAAGAGTCAGATTTCTTGTACTTAAGTCGGCATTGTGCCTTTTGTATTTAATTCCGATGCAATTTCTGTGTTTCATCGTCAATGAGAAGGGCGGAGGGATACAGTAAACCTGAAGTGAAGCATCGGAATCTATATGTAGTGTCACCGGAATGGTTCAAATCATAGACGGTAAGAAGAGTCAGTTATTTTGTACTTAAGTCGGCATTGTGCATTTTGTTATTAATTCCGAAGAAATTTCTTTGTTTCATCGTCAATAAGAAGGTCAGAGGGATACAGTTAACCTGAAGTGAAGCATCGGAATCTATAACTAGTGTCACAGGAATAGTTCAAAACATAGACAGTAAGAAGAGTCAGTTTTCTTGTACTTAATTCGGCATTGTGCCTTCTGTATTTAATTCCGATGCAATTTCTGTGTTTCATCGTCAATAAGAGGGTCAGAGCGATACAGTAAACCTGAAGTGAAGCATCGGAATCGATAACTAGTGTCACAGGAATGGTTCAAATCATAGACAGTAAGAAGAGTCAGATTTCTTGTACTTAAGTCGGCATTGTGCCTTTTGTATTTAATTCCGATGCAATTTCTGTCTTTCATCGTCAATGAGAAGGGCGGAGGGATACAGTAAACCTGAAGTGAAGCATCGGAATCTATAAGTAGTGTCACCGGAATGGTTCAAATCATAGACGGTAAGAAGAGTCAGTTATCTTGTACTTAAGTCGGCATTGTGCATTTTGTTATTAATTCCGAAGCAATTTCTGTGTTTCATCGTCAATAAGAAGGTCAGAGGGATACAGTAAACCTGAAGTAAAGCATCGGAATCTATAACGAGTGTCACATGAATGGTTCAAAACATAGACTGTAAGAAGAGTCAGTTTTCTTGTACTTAAGAACAGCATTGTGCATTTTGCATTTAATTCCGATTCAAATTCTGTGTTTCATCGTCAATAACAAGGTCAGTGGGATACAGTAAACCATAAGTGCAGTATCGGAATCTACAACTAGTGTCACAGGAATGGTTCAAAACATAGACAGTAAGAAGAGTCAGTTTTCTTGTACTTAATTCGGCATTGTGCCTTTTGTATTTAATTCCGATGCAATTTCAGTGTTTCATAGTCAATAAGAAGGTCAGAGGCATACAGTAATTCTGATTGAAGCATCGGAATCTATAACTAGTGTCACAGGAATGGTTCAAAACATAGACAGTAAGAAGAGTCAGTTTTCTTGTACTTAATTCGGCATTGTGCCTTTTGTATTTAATTCCAATTCAAATTTCTGCGTTTCATCGTCAATAAGAAGTCAGAGGGATACAGTAAACCTGAAGTGAAGCATCGGAATCTATAACTAGTGTCACATGAATGGTTCAAAACATATACAGTAAGAAGAGTCAGTTTTCTTGTACTTAAGTCGGCATTGTGCCTTTTGTATTTAATTCCGATACAATTTCAGTGTTTCACAGTCAATAAGAAAGTCAGAGGCATACAGTAAACCTGAAGTGAAACATCGGAATCTATTACTAGTGTCACAGGAATGGTTCAAAACATAGACAGTAAGAAGAGTCAGTTTTCTTGTGCTTAAATCGGCATTGTGCCTTTTATATCTAATTCCGATGCAATTTCAGTGTTTCATAGTCAATAAGAAGGTCAGAGGCATACAGTAATTCTGATTGAAGCATCGGAATCTATTACTAGTGTCACAGGAATGGTTCAAAACATAGACAGTAAGAAGAGTCAGTTTTCTTGTACTTAAGTCGGCATTGTGCCTTTTGTATTTAATTCCGATGCAATTTCAGTGTTTCATAGTCAATAAGAAGGTCAGAGGCATACAGTAATTCTGATTGAAGCATCGGAATCTATAACTAGTGTCACAGGAATGGTTCAAAACATAGACAGTAAGAAGAGACAGTTGTCTTGTACTTAAGTCGGAATTGTGCCTTTTGTATTTAATTCCCATGCAATTTCTGTGTTTCATCGTCAATAAGAAGTCGGAGGGATACAGTAAACCTGAAGTGAAGCATCGGAATCTATAACTAGTGTCACATCAATGGTTCAAAACATAGACAGTAAGAAGAGTCAGTTTTCTTGTACTTAAGTCGGCATTGTGAGTTTTGTATTTAATTCCGATGCAAATTCTGTGTTTCATCGTCACTAAGCAGGTCAGAGGCATACAGTAAACCAGATGTGAAGCATCGGAATCTATAACTAGTGTCACAGGAGTGGTTCACAACATATACAGTAAGAAGAGACAGTTTTCTTGTACTTAAGTCGGCATTGTGCCTTTTGTATTTAATTCCGATGGAATTTCAGTGTTTCATCTTCAATAAGAAGGTCACAGGGATACAGTGAACCTGCAGTGAAGCATCGGAATCTATACTTAGAGTCACAGTAATGGTTCAAAACATAGACAGTAAGAAGAGTCAGTTTTCTTGTAGTTAAGTCGGCATTGTGCCTTTTCTATTTAATTCCGATGCAATTTCGGTGTTTCATCGTCAATAAGAAGGTCAGAGGGATACAGTAAACCTGAAGTGAAACATCGGAATCTATAACTAGTGTCACAGGAATGGTTCAAAGCATAGACAGTAAGAAGAGCCAGTCTTCTTCTACTTGAGTTAGCATTGTGGCTTTTGTATTTATTTCCGATGCAATTTCTGTGTTTCATCGTCAATAAGAATGTCAGTGGGATACAGTAAACCTGAAGTGAAGCATCGGAATCTATAACTAATGTTACAGGAATGGTTCAAAACATAGACAGTAAGAAGAGTCAATTCTCTTGTACTTAAGTCGGCATTGTGCATTTGTATTCAATTCCGATGCAATTTCGGTGTTTCATCGTCAATAAGAAGGTCAGAGGGATACAGTAAACCTGAAGTGAAGCATCGGAATCTATAACTAGTGTCACAGGAATGGTTCAAAACATAGACAGTAAGAAGAGCCAGTCTTCTTGTAATTGAGTCGGCATTGTGCCTATGTATATAATTCCGATGCAATTGCTGTGTTTCATCGTCAATAAAAAGGTCAGTGGGATACAGTAAACCTGAAGTGAAGCATCGGAATCGATAACTAGTGTCACAGGAATGGTTCAAATCAGAGACAGTAAGAAGAGCCAGTCTTCTTGTACTTGAGTCGGCATTGTGCCTTTTGTATTTAATTCCGATGCAATATCTGTGTTTCATCGTCAATAAAGAGGTCAGAGGGATATAGTAAACCTGAAGTGAAGCATCGCAATCTATAACAAGTGTCACAGGAATGGTTCAAAGCATAGACAGTAAGAAGAGTCAGTTTTCTGGTACTTAAGTCGGCTTTGTGCCTTTTGTATTTAATTCCGATGCAATTTAAGTGTTTCATCATCAATAAGAAGGTCAGAGGGATACAGTGAACCTGAAGTGAAGCATCGGAATCTATAACTAGTGTCACATGAATGGTTCAAAACATAGACAGTGAGAAGAGTCAGTTTTCTTGTACTTTAGTACAGCATTGTGCATTTTGCATTTAATTCCGATACAATTTCTGTGTTTCATCGTCAATAACAAGGTCAGTGGGATACAGTAAACCATAAGTGCAGCATCGGAATCTATAACTAGTGTCACAGGAATGGTTCAAAACATAGAGAATAAGAAGAGTCAGTTTTCTTGTACTTAAGTCGGCATTATGACTTTTGTATTTAATTCCGATGCAATTTCAGTGTTTCATAGTCAATAAGAAGGTCAGAGGCATACAGTAATTCTGATTGAAGCATCGGAATCTATAACTAGTGTCACAGGAATGGTTCAAAACATAGACAGTAAGAAGAGTCAGTTTTCTTGTACTTAAGTCGGCATTGTGCCTTTTGTATTTAATTCCGATGCAATTTCAGTGTTTCATCGTCAATAAGAAGGTCAGAGCGATACAGTAAACCTGAAGTGAAGCATCGGAATCGATAACTAGTGTCACAGGATTGGTTCAAAACATAGACAGTAAGAAGAGTCAGATTTCTTGTACTTAAGTCGGCATTGTGCCTTTTGTATTTAATTCCGATGCAATTTCTGTGTTTCATCGTCAATGAGAAGGGCGGAGGGATACAGTAAACCTGAAGTGAAGCATCGGAATCTATATGTAGTGTCACCGGAATGGTTCAAATCATAGACGGTAAGAAGAGTCAGTTATTTTGTACTTAAGTCGGCATTGTGCATTTTGTTATTAATTCCGAAGCAATTTCTTTGTTTCATCGTCAATAAGAAGGTCAGAGGGATACAGTTAACCTGAAGTGAAGCATCGGAATCTATAACTAGTGTCACAGGAATAGTTCAAAACATAGACAGTAAGAAGAGTCAGTTTTCTTGTACTTAATTCGGCATTGTGCCTTCTGTATTTAATTCCGATGCAATTTCTGTGTTTCATCGTCAATAAGAGGGTCAGAGCGATACAGTAAACCTGAAGTGAAGCATCGGAATCGATAACTAGTGTCACAGGAATGGTTCAAATCATAGACAGTAAGAAGAGTCAGATTTCTTGTACTTAAGTCGGCATTGTGCCTTTTGTATTTAATTCCGATGCAATTTCTGTCTTTCATCGTCAATGAGAAGGGCGGAGGGATACAGTAAACCTGAAGTGAAGCATCGGAATCTATAAGTAGTGTCACCGGAATGGTTCAAATCATAGACGGTAAGAAGAGTCAGTTATCTTGTACTTAAGTCGGCATTGTGCATTTTGTTATTAATTCCGAAGCAATTTCTGTGTTTCATCGTCAATAAGAAGGTCAGAGGGATACAGTAAACCTGAAGTAAAGCATCGGAATCTATAACGAGTGTCACATGAATGGTTCAAAACATAGACTGTAAGAAGAGTCAGTTTTCTTGTACTTAAGAACAGCATTGTGCATTTTGCATTTAATTCCGATTCAAATTCTGTGTTTCATCGTCAATAACAAGGTCAGTGGGATACAGTAAACCATAAGTGCAGTATCGGAATCTACAACTAGTGTCACAGGAATGGTTCAAAACATAGACAGTAAGAAGAGTCAGTTTTCTTGTACTTAATTCGGCATTGTGCCTTTTGTATTTAATTCCGATGCAATTTCAGTGTTTCATAGTCAATAAGAAGGTCAGAGGCATACAGTAATTCTGATTGAAGCATCGGAATCTATAACTAGTGTCACAGGAATGGTTCAAAACATAGACAGTAAGAAGAGTCAGTTTTCTTGTACTTAATTCGGCATTGTGCCTTTTGTATTTAATTCCAATTCAAATTTCTGCGTTTCATCGTCAATAAGAAGTCAGAGGGATACAGTAAACCTGAAGTGAAGCATCGGAATCTATAACTAGTGTCACATGAATGGTTCAAAACATATACAGTAAGAAGAGTCAGTTTTCTTGTACTTAAGTCGGCATTGTGCCTTTTGTATTTAATTCCGATGGAATTTCAGTGTTTCATCATCAATAAGAAGGTCACAGGGATACAGTGAACCTGCAGTGAAGCATCGGAATCTATAACTAGTGTCACAGGTATGGTTCAAAACATAGACAGTAAGATGAGTCATTTTACTTGTACTTAAGTCATCATTGTGCCTTTTGTATTTAATTCCGATGTAATATCTGTGTTTCATCGTCAATAAGATGGTCATAGGCGTACAGTATTCGTGAAGTGAAGCATCGGAATCATTAACTAGTGTCACAGGAATGGTTCAGAACAAAGACAGTAAGAAGAGTCAGTTTTCTTGTACTTATGTCAGCATTGTGCCTTTTGTATCTAATTCCGATGCAATTTCTGTGTTTCATCGTCACTTAGAAGTTCAGAGGGATACAGTAAACTTATAGTGAAGCATCGGAATCTATAACAAGTGTCACAGGAATGGTTCAAAGCATAGACAGTAAGAAGAGTCAGTTTTCTTCCACTTAAGTCGGCATTGTGCCTTTTGTATTTAATTCCGATGCAATTTCAGTGTTTCATCATCAATAAGAAGGTCAGAGGGATACAGTGAACCTGAAGTGAAGCATCGGAATCTATAACTAGAGTCACAGGAATGCTTCAAACATTGACAGTAGGAAGAGCCAGTCTTCTTGTACTTGATTCGGCATTGTGCCTTTTGTATTTAATTGCGATGCAATTTCTGTGTTTCATCGTCAATAAGAAGGTCAGAGGGATACAGTAAACCTGAAGTGGAGCATCGGAATCTATAACTAGTGTCACAGGAATAGTTCAAAACATAGACAGTAAGAAGAGTCAGTTTTCTTGTACTTAAGTCGGCATTGTACCTTTTCTATTTAATTCCGATGCAATTTCTGTGTTTCGTCGTCAATAACTAGATCCAAGGGATACAGTAAACCTGAAGTGAAGCAACGGAATCCATAACTAGTGTCACGGGAATGGGTCAAAACATAGACAGTAAGAAGTGTCAGATTTCTTGTACTTATGTCGGCATTGTGCATTTTGTATTTAATTCCGATGGAATTTCTGTGTTTCATCATCAATAAGAAGGTCAGAGGGAAATAGTAAACCTGAAGTGAAGCATCGGAATCTGTAAGTAGTGTCACAGGAATGGTTCAAATCATAGACGGTAAGAAGAGTCAGTTTTCTTGTACTTAAGTCGGCATTGTGCCTTTTGTATTTAATTCCGATGCAATTTCTGTGTTTCATCGTCAATAAGAAGGTCAGAGGCATACAGTAAACTTGAAGTGAAGCATCGGAATCTATAACAAGTGTCACAGAAATGGTTCAAAGCATAGACAGTTAGAAGAGTCAGTTTTCTTCCACTTAAGTCGGCATTGTGCCTTTTGTATTTAATTCCGATGCAATTTCAGTGTTTCATCATCAATAAGAAGGTCAGAGGGATACAGTGAACATGAAGTGAAGCATCGGAATCTATAACTAGTGTCACAGGAATGGTTCAAAGCATAGACAGTAAGAAGAGTCAATTCTCTTGTACTTAAGTCGGCATTGTGCATTTGTATTCAATTCCGATGCAATTTCGGTGTTTCATCGTCAATAAGAAGGTCAGAGGGATACAGTAAACCTGAAGTGAAGCATCGGAATCTATAACTAGTGTCACGAGTATGGGTCAAAACGTAGACAGTAAGAAGAGTCAGTTTTCTTGTACTTAAGTCGGCATTGTGCCTTTTCTATTTAATTCCGATGCAATATCTGTGTTTCATCGTCAATAAGAAGGTCAGAGGGATACAGTAAACCTGAAGTGAAGCATCGGAATCTATAACTAGTGTCACACGAATGGTTCAAAACATAGACAGTCAGAAGAGTCAGTTTTCTTGTACTTAAGTCGGCATTGTGCCTTTTCCATTTAATTCCGATGGAATTTCTGTGTTTCATCATCAATAAGAAGGTCAGAGGGAAATAGTAAACCTGAAGTGAAGCATCGGAATCTGTAAGTAGTGTCACAGGAATGGTTCAAATCATAGACGGTAAGAAGAGGCAGTTTTCTTGTACTTAAGTCGGCATTGTGCCTTTTGTATTTAATTCCGATGCAATTTCTGTGTTTCATCGTCAATAAGAAGGTCAGAGGCATACAGTAAACTTGAAGTGAAGCATCGGAATCTATAACAAGTGTCACAGGAATGGTTCAAAGCATAGACAGTAAGAAGAGTCAGTTTTCTTCCACTTAAGTCGGCATTGTGCCTTTTGTATTTAATTCCGATGCAATTTCAGTGTTTCATCATCAATAAGAAGGTCAGAGGGATACAGTGAACCTGAAGTGAAGCATCGGAATCTATAACTAGTGTCACAGGAATGGTTCAAAGCATAGACAGTGAGAAGAGTCAGTTTTCTTGTACTTATGTCGGCATTGTGACTTTTGTATTTAATTCCTATGCAAATTCTGTATTTCATAGTCAATAAGAGGGTCAGAGGGATACAGTAAACCTGAAGTGAAGCATTGGAATCTATAACTAGTGTCACAGGAATGGTTCAAAGCATAGACAGTAAGAAGAGTCAATTATCTTGTACTTAAGTCGGCATTGTGCCTTTGTATTTCATTCCGATGCAATTTCTGTGTTTCATTGTCAATTAGAAGGTCAGAGGGATACAGTAAACCTGAAGCGCAGCATCGGAATCTATAACTAGTGTCACATGAATGGTTCAAAACATAGACAGTGAGAAGAGTCAGTTTTCTTGTACTTAAGTACAGCATTGTGCCTTTTGCATTTAATTCCGATACAATTTCTGTGTTTCATCGTCAATAACAAAGTCAGTGGGATACAGTAAACCATAAGTGCAGCATCGGAATCTATAACTAGTGTCACAGGAATGGTTTAAAACATAGACAGTAAGAAGAGTCAATATTCTTGTACTTAAGTCGGCATTGTGCCTTTTGTATTCAATTCCGATGCAATTTCAGTGTTTCATAGTCTATAAGAAGGTCAGAGGCATACAGTAATTCTGATTGAAGCATCGGAATCTATAACTAGTGTCACAGGAATGGTTCAAAACATAGACAGTAAGAAGAGTCAGTTTTCTTGTACTTAAGTCGGCATTGTGTCTTTTGTATTTAATTCCGATGCAATTTCAGTGTTTCATCGTCAATAAGAAGGTCAGAGGGATACAGTAAACCTGAAGTGAAGCATCGGAATCTATAACTAGTGTCGCTGGAATGGTTCAAAACATAGACAGTAAGAAGAGACAGTTGTCTTGTACTTAAGTCGGAATTGTGCCTTTTGTATTTAATTCCCACGCAATTTCTGTGTTTCATCGTCAATAAGAAGTCGGAGGGATACAGTAAACCTGAAGTGAAGCATCGGAATCTATAACTAGTGTCACATGAATGGTTCAAAACATAGACAGTAAGAAGAGTCAGTTTTCTTGTACTTAAGTCGGCATTGTGAGTTTTGTATTTAATTCCGATGCAAATTCTGTGTTTCATCGTCACTAAGCAGGTCAGAGGCATACAGTAAACCAGATGTGAAGCATCGGAATCTATAACTAGTGTCACAGGAGTGGTTCACAACATATACAGTAAGAAGAGACAGTTTTCTTGTACTTAAGTCGGCATTGTGCCTTTTGTATTTAATTCCGATGTAATTTCAGTGTTTCATCTTCAATAAGAAGGTCACAGGGATACAGTGAACCTGCAGTGAAGCATCGGAATCTATACTTAGAGTCACAGTAATGGTTCAAAACATAGACAGTAAGAAGAGTCAGTTTTCTTGTAGTTAAGTCGGCATTGTGCCTTTTCTATTTAATTCCGATGCAATTTCGGTGTTTCATCGTCAATAAGAAGGTCAGAGGGATACAGTAAACCTGAAGTGAAACATCGGAATCTATAACTAGTGTCACAGGAATGGTTCAAAGCATAGACAGTAAGAAGAGCCAGTCTTCTTCTACTTGAGTTAGCATTGTGGCTTTTGTATTTATTTCCGATGCAATTTCTGTGTTTCATCGTCAATAAGAATGTCAGTGGGATACAGTAAACCTGAAGTGAAGCATCGGAATCTATAACTAATGTTACAGGAATGGTTCAAAACATAGACAGTAAGAAGAGTCAATTCTCTTGTACTTAAGTCGGCATTGTGCATTTGTATTCAATTCCGATGCAATTTCGGTGTTTCATCGTCAATAAGAAGGTCAGAGGGATACAGTAAACCTGAAGTGAAGCATCGGAATCTATAACTAGTGTCACAGGAATGGTTCAAAACATAGACAGTAAGAAGAGCCAGTCTTCTTGTAATTGAGTCGGCATTGTGCCTATGTATATAATTCCGATGCAATTGCTGTGTTTCATCGTCAATAAAAAGGTCAGTGGGATATAGTAAAACCGAAGTGAAGCATCGGAATCTATAACTAGTGTCACAGGATTGGTTCAAAACATAGACAGTAAGAAGAGTCAGTCTTCATGTACTTAAGTCGGCATTGTGCCTTTTATATTTAATTCCGATGCAATTTCTGTGTTTCATCGTCAATAAGAAGGTCAGAGGAATACAGTTAACCTGAAGTGAAGCATCGGAATCTATAACTAGTGTCACAGGAATAGTTCAAAACATAGACAGTAAGAAGAGTCAGTTTTCTTGTACTTAATTCGGCATTGTGCCTTTTGTATTTAATTCCGATGCAATTTCTGTGTTTCATCGTCAATAAGACGGTCAGAGCGATACAGTAAACCTGAAGTGAAGCATCGGAATCGATAACTAGTGTCACAGGAATGGTTCAAATCATAGACAGTAAGAAGAGCCAGTCTTCTTGTACTTGAGTCGGCATTGTGCCTTTTGTATTTAATTCCGATGCAATATCTGTGTTTCATCGTCAATAAAGAGGTCAGAGGGATATAGTAAACCTGAAGTGAAGCATCGCAATCTATAACAAGTGTCACAGGAATGGTTCAAAGCATAGACAGTAAGAAGAGTCAGTTTTCTGGTACTTAAGTCGGCTTTGTGCCTTTTGTATTTAATTCCGATGCAATTTAAGTGTTTCATCATCAATAAGAAGGTCAGAGGGATACAGTGAACCTGAAGTGAAGCATCGGAATCGATAACTAGTGTCACAGGATTGGTTCAAAACATAGACAGTAAGAAGAGTCAGATTTCTTGTACTTAAGTCGGCATTGTGCCTTTTGTATTTAATTCCGATGCAATTTCTGTGTTTCATCGTCAATGAGAAGGGCGGAGGGATACAGTAAACCTGAAGTGAAGCATCGGAATCTATATGTAGTGTCACCGGAATGGTTCAAATCATAGACGGTAAGAAGAGTCAGTTATTTTGTACATAAGTCGGCATTGTGCCTTTTCCATTTAATTCCGATGGAATTTCTGTGTTTCATCATCAATAAGAAGGTCAGAGGGAAATAGTAAACCTGAAGTGAAGCATCGGAATCTGTAAGTAGTGTCACAGGAATGGTTCAAATCATAGACGGTAAGAAGAGGCAGTTTTCTTGTACTTAAGTCGGCATTGTGCCTTTTGTATTTAATTCCGATGCAATTTCTGTGTTTCATCGTCAATAAGAAGGTCAGAGGCATACAGTAAACTTGAAGTGAAGCATCGGAATCTATAACAAGTGTCACAGGAATGGTTCAAAGCATAGACAGTAAGAAGAGTCAGTTTTCTTCCACTTAAGTCGGCATTGTGCCTTTTGTATTTAATTCCGATGCAATTTCAGTGTTTCATCATCAATAAGAAGGTCAGAGGGATACAGTGAACCTGAAGTGAAGCATCGGAATCTATAACTAGTGTCACAGGAATGGTTCAAAGCATAGACAGTGAGAAGAGTCAGTTTTCTTGTACTTATGTCGGCATTGTGACTTTTGTATTTAATTCCTATGCAAATTCTGTATTTCATAGTCAATAAGAGGGTCAGAGGGATACAGTAAACCTGAAGTGAAGCATTGGAATCTATAACTAGTGTCACAGGAATGGTTCAAAGCATAGACAGTAAGAAGAGTCAATTATCTTGTACTTAAGTCGGCATTGTGCCTTTGTATTTCATTCCGATGCAATTTCTGTGTTTCATTGTCAATTAGAAGGTCAGAGGGATACAGTAAACCTGAAGCGCAGCATCGGAATCTATAACTAGTGTCACATGAATGGTTCAAAACATAGACAGTGAGAAGAGTCAGTTTTCTTGTACTTAAGTACAGCATTGTGCCTTTTGCATTTAATTCCGATACAATTTCTGTGTTTCATCGTCAATAACAAAGTCAGTGGGATACAGTAAACCATAAGTGCAGCATCGGAATCTATAACTAGTGTCACAGGAATGGTTTAAAACATAGACAGTAAGAAGAGTCAATATTCTTGTACTTAAGTCGGCATTGTGCCTTTTGTATTCAATTCCGATGCAATTTCAGTGTTTCATAGTCTATAAGAAGGTCAGAGGCATACAGTAATTCTGATTGAAGCATCGGAATCTATAACTAGTGTCACAGGAATGGTTCAAAACATAGACAGTAAGAAGAGTCAGTTTTCTTGTACTTAAGTCGGCATTGTGTCTTTTGTATTTAATTCCGATGCAATTTCAGTGTTTCATCGTCAATAAGAAGGTCAGAGGGATACAGTAAACCTGAAGTGAAGCATCGGAATCTATAACTAGTGTCGCTGGAATGGTTCAAAACATAGACAGTAAGAAGAGACAGTTGTCTTGTACTTAAGTCGGAATTGTGCCTTTTGTATTTAATTCCCACGCAATTTCTGTGTTTCATCGTCAATAAGAAGTCGGAGGGATACAGTAAACCTGAAGTGAAGCATCGGAATCTATAACTAGTGTCACATGAATGGTTCAAAACATAGACAGTAAGAAGAGTCAGTTTTCTTGTACTTAAGTCGGCATTGTGAGTTTTGTATTTAATTCCGATGCAAATTCTGTGTTTCATCGTCACTAAGCAGGTCAGAGGCATACAGTAAACCAGATGTGAAGCATCGGAATCTATAACTAGTGTCACAGGAGTGGTTCACAACATATACAGTAAGAAGAGACAGTTTTCTTGTACTTAAGTCGGCATTGTGCCTTTTGTATTTAATTCCGATGTAATTTCAGTGTTTTATCTTCAATAAGAAGGTCACAGGGATACAGTGAACCTGCAGTGAAGCATCGGAATCTATACTTAGAGTCACAGTAATGGTTCAAAACATAGACAGTAAGAAGAGTCAGTTTTCTTGTAGTTAAGTCGGCATTGTGCCTTTTCTATTTAATTCCGATGCAATTTCGGTGTTTCATCGTCAATAAGAAGGTCAGAGGGATACAGTAAACCTGAAGTGAAACATCGGAATCTATAACTAGTGTCACAGGAATGGTTCAAAGCATAGACAGTAAGAAGAGCCAGTCTTCTTCTACTTGAGTTAGCATTGTGGCTTTTGTATTTATTTCCGATGCAATTTCTGTGTTTCATCGTCAATAAGAATGTCAGTGGGATACAGTAAACCTGAAGTGAAGCATCGGAATCTATAACTAATGTTACAGGAATGGTTCAAAACATAGACAGTAAGAAGAGTCAATTCTCTTGTACTTAAGTCGGCATTGTGCATTTGTATTCAATTCCGATGCAATTTCGGTGTTTCATCGTCAATAAGAAGGTCAGAGGGATACAGTAAACCTGAAGTGAAGCATCGGAATCTATAACTAGTGTCACAGGATTGGTTCAAAACATAGACAGTAAGAAGAGTCAGTCTTCATGTACTTAAGTCGGCATTGTGCCTTTTATATTTAATTCCGATGCAATTTCTGTGTTTCATCGTCAATAAGAAGGTCAGAGGAATACAGTTAACCTGAAGTGAAGCATCGGAATCTATAACTAGTGTCACAGGAATAGTTCAAAACATAGACAGTAAGAAGAGTCAGTTTTCTTGTACTTAATTCGGCATTGTGCCTTTTGTATTTAATTCCGATGCAATTTCTGTGTTTCATCGTCAATAAGACGGTCAGAGCGATACAGTAAACCTGAAGTGAAGCATCGGAATCGATAACTAGTGTCACAGGAATGGTTCAAATCATAGACAGTAAGAAGAGCCAGTCTTCTTGTACTTGAGTCGGCATTGTGCCTTTTGTATTTAATTCCGATGCAATATCTGTGTTTCATCGTCAATAAAGAGGTCAGAGGGATATAGTAAACCTGAAGTGAAGCATCGCAATCTATAACAAGTGTCACAGGAATGGTTCAAAGCATAGACAGTAAGAAGAGTCAGTTTTCTGGTACTTAAGTCGGCTTTGTGCCTTTTGTATTTAATTCCGATGCAATTTAAGTGTTTCATCATCAATAAGAAGGTCAGAAGGATACAGTGAACCTGAAGTGAAGCATCGGAATCGATAACTAGTGTCACAGGATTGGTTCAAAACATAGACAGTAAGAAGAGTCAGATTTCTTGTACTTAAGTCGGCATTGTGCCTTTTGTATTTAATTCCGATGCAATTTCTGTGTTTCATCGTCAATGAGAAGGGCGGAGGGATACAGTAAACCTGAAGTGAAGCATCGGAATCTATATGTAGTGTCACCGGAATGGTTCAAATCATAGACGGTAAGAAGAGTCAGTTATTTTGTACATAAGTCGGCATTGTGCATTTTGTTATTAATTCCGAAGCAATTTCTTTGTTTCATCGTCAATAAGAAGGTCAGAGGGATACAGTTAACCTGAAGTGAAGCATCGGAATCTATAAGTAGTGTCACCGGAATGGTTCAAATCATAGACGGTAAGAAGAGTCAGTTATCTTGTACTTAAGTCGGCATTGTGCATTTTGTTATTAATTCCGAAGCAATTTCTGTGTTTCATCGTCAATAAGAAGGTCAGAGGGATACAGTAAACCTGAAGTAAAGCATCGGAATCTATAACGAGTGTCACATGAATGGTTCAAAACATAGACTGTAAGAAGAGTCAGTTTTCTTGTACTTAAGAACAGCATTGTGCATTTTGCATTTAATTCCGATTCAAATTCTGTGTTTCATCGTCAATAACAAGGTCAGTGGGATACAGTAAACCATAAGTGCAGTATCGGAATCTACAACTAGTGTCACAGGAATGGTTCAAAACATAGACAGTAAGAAGAGTCAGTTTTCTTGTACTTAAGTCGGCATTGTGCCTTTTGTATTTAATTCCGATGCAATTTCAGTGTTTCATCGTCAATAAGAAGGTCAGAGCGATACAGTAAACCTGAAGTGAAGCATCGGAATCGATAACTAGTGTCACAGGATTGGTTCAAAACATAGACAGTAAGAAGAGTCAGATTTCTTGTACTTAAGTCGGCATTGTGCCTTTTGTATTTAATTCCGATGCAATTTCTGTGTTTCATCGTCAATGAGAAGGGCGGAGGGATACAGTAAACCTGAAGTGAAGCATCGGAATCTATATGTAGTGTCACCGGAATGGTTCAAATCATAGACGGTAAGAAGAGTCAGTTATTTTGTACTTAAGTCGGCATTGTGCATTTTGTTATTAATTCCGAAGCAATTTCTTTGTTTCATCGTCAATAAGAAGGTCAGAGGGATACAGTTAACCTGAAGTGAAGCATCGGAATCTATAACTAGTGTCACAGGAATAGTTCAAAACATAGACAGTAAGAAGAGTCAGTTTTCTTGTACTTAATTCGGCATTGTGCCTTCTGTATTTAATTCCGATGCAATTTCTGTGTTTCATCGTCAATAAGAGGGTCAGAGCGATACAGTAAACCTGAAGTGAAGCATCGGAATCGATAACTAGTGTCACAGGAATGGTTCAAATCATAGACAGTAAGAAGAGTCAGATTTCTTGTACTTAAGTCGGCATTGTGCCTTTTGTATTTAATTCCGATGCAATTTCTGTCTTTCATCGTCAATGAGAAGGGCGGAGGGATACAGTAAACCTGAAGTGAAGCATCGGAATCTATAAGTAGTGTCACCGGAATGGTTCAAATCATAGACGGTAAGAAGAGTCAGTTATCTTGTACTTAAGTCGGCATTGTGCATTTTGTTATTAATTCCGAAGCAATTTCTGTGTTTCATCGTCAATAAGAAGGTCAGAGGGATACAGTAAACCTGAAGTAAAGCATCGGAATCTATAACGAGTGTCACATGAATGGTTCAAAACATAGACTGTAAGAAGAGTCAGTTTTCTTGTACTTAAGAACAGCATTGTGCATTTTGCATTTAATTCCGATTCAAATTCTGTGTTTCATCGTCAATAACAAGGTCAGTGGGATACAGTAAACCATAAGTGCAGTATCGGAATCTACAACTAGTGTCACAGGAATGGTTCAAAACATAGACAGTAAGAAGAGTCAGTTTTCTTGTACTTAATTCGGCATTGTGCCTTTTGTATTTAATTCCGATGCAATTTCAGTGTTTCATAGTCAATAAGAAGGTCAGAGGCATACAGTAATTCTGATTGAAGCATCGGAATCTATAACTAGTGTCACAGGAATGGTTCAAAACATAGACAGTAAGAAGAGTCAGTTTTCTTGTACTTAATTCGGCATTGTGCCTTTTGTATTTAATTCCAATTCAAATTTCTGCGTTTCATCGTCAATAAGAAGTCAGAGGGATACAGTAAACCTGAAGTGAAGCATCGGAATCTATAACTAGTGTCACATGAATGGTTCAAAACATATACAGTAAGAAGAGTCAGTTTTCTTGTACTTAAGTCGGCATTGTGCCTTTTGTATTTAATTCCGATGGAATTTCAGTGTTTCATCATCAATAAGAAGGTCACAGGGATACAGTGAACCTGCAGTGAAGCATCGGAATCTATAACTAGTGTCACAGGTATGGTTCAAAACATAGACAGTAAGATGAGTCACTTTACTTGTACTTAAGTCATCATTGTGCCTTTTGTATTTAATTCCGATGTAATATCTGTGTTTCATCGTCAATAAGATGGTCATAGGCGTACAGTATTCGTGAAGTGAAGCATCGGAATCATTAACTAGTGTCACAGGAATGGTTCAGAACAAAGACAGTAAGAAGAGTCAGTTTTCTTGTACTTATGTCAGCATTGTGCCTTTTGTATCTAATTCCGATGCAATTTCTGTGTTTCATCGTCACTTAGAAGTTCAGAGGGATACAATAAACCTGAAGTGCAGCATCGGAATCTATAACTAGTGTCACAGGAATGGTTCAAAACATAGACAATAAGAGGAGTCAGCTTCCTTGTACTTAAGTCGGCATTGTGCTTTTTGTATTTAATTCCCATGCAATTTCCGTGTTTCATCGTCAATAAGAAGGTCAGAGGGATACAGTGAACCTGAAGTTAAGCATCGGAATATATAACTATTGTCACGAGTATGGGTCAAAACATAGACAGTAAGAAGAGTCAGTTTTCTTGTACTTAAGTCGGCATTGTGCCTTTTCTATTTAATTCCGATGCAATTTCTGTGTTTCATCGTCAATAAGAAGGTCTGAGGGATACAGTAAACCTCAAGTGAAGCATCGGAATCTATAACTAGTGTCACAGCAAGGGATCAAAACATAGACAGTATGAAGAGCCAGCCTTCTTGTATTTCAGTCGGCATTGTGCCTATGTATTTAATTCCGTTGCAATTGCTGTGTTTCATCGTCAATAAAAAGGTCAGAGGGATACAGTAAACCCGAAGTGAAGCAACGGAATCTATAACTAGTGTTACAGGATTGGTTCAAAACATAGACAGTAAGAAGAGGTTGTCTTCTTTTACTTAAGTCGGCATTGTGCCTTTTGTATTTAATTCCGATGCAATTTCTGTGTTTCATCGTCAATAAGAAGGTCAGAGAAATACAGTATACCTGAAGTGAAGCATCGGAATCTATAACTAGTGTCACAGGAATGGTTGAAAACATACACAGTAAGAAGAGTCAGTTTTCTTGAACTTAAGTCCGCATTTTGCCTTTTCTATTGATTTCCGATGCAATTTCTGTGTTTCATCGTCAATAAGAAGGTCCAAGGGATACAGTAAACATATAGTGAAGCATCGGAAACTAAAACTGGTCTCACGGGAAATGTTGAAATCATAGACAGTAAGAAGAGTCAGTTTTCTTGTACTTAAGGCGGCGTTGTGCCTTTTCTATTTATTTCCCATGCAATTTCTGTGTTTCATCGTCAATACGAAGATCCAAGGGATACAGTAAACCTGAAGTAAGGCATTGGAATCTAAAACCGGTCTCACAGGAAAGATTGAAACCATAGACAGTAAGATGAGCCAGTCCTCTTGTACTTGATTCGGCATTGTGACATTTGTACTTAATTCCGATGCAATTTCTGTGTTTCAACGTCAATAAGAAGGTCAGAGAGATACAGTATACCTGAAGTGAAGCATCGGAATCTATAACTAGTGTCACAGGAATGGTTGAAAACATACACAGTAAGAAGAGTCACTTTTCTTGTACCTAAGTCCGCATTTTGCCTTTTCTATTTGATTCCGATGCAATTTCTGTGTTTCATCGTCAATAAGAAGGTCCAAGGGATACAGTAAACATATAGTGAAGCATCGCAAACTAAAACTGGTCTCACAGGAAATGTTGAAATCATAGACAGTAAGAAGAGTAAGTTTTCCTGTACTTAAGTCGGCGTTGTGCCTTTTCTATTTAATTCCGATGCAATTTCTGTGTTTCATCGTCAATAAGAAGGTCAGAGGGATACAGTAAACCTGGAGTGAAGCATCGGAATCTATAACTAGTGTCACAGGAGTGGTTCAAGGCATAGACAGTAAGAAGAGTCAGTTTTCTTGTACTTAAGTCGGCATTGTGCCTTTTGTGTTTAATTCTGATGGAATTTCAGTGTTTCATCGTCAATAAGAAGGTCAGAGGGATACAGTGAACCTGAAGTGAAGCATCGGAATCTATTACTAGTGTCACAGGAATGGTTCAAAACAAAGACAGTAGTAAGAGTCAGTCTTCTTGAACTTGAGTCGGCATTGTGCCTTTTGTTTTTAATTCCGATGAATTTCTGTGTTTCATCGTCAATAAGAAGGTCAGAGGGATACAGTAAACCTGAAGTAACGCATCGGATCTATAACTAGTGTCACGGGAATGCGTCAAAACATAGGCAGTAAGAAGAGTCAGTTTTATTTTACTTAAGTCTCCATTGTGCCTTTTGTTTTTAATTCCGATGCAATTTCTGTATTTCATCGTCAATAAGAAGGTCAGAGGCATACAGTAAACCTGAAGTGAAGCATCGGAATCTATGACTAGTGTCACAGGAATGGTTCAAAACATAGACAGCAAGAAGAGTCAGTTTTCTTGTACTTAAGTCGGCATTGTGCCTTTTGTATTTAATTCCGATGCAATTTCTGTGTTTCAACCTCAATAAGAAGGTCCAAGGGATACAGTAAACACATAGTGAAGCATAAGAATCTAAAACTGGTCTCACAGGAAATGTTCAAAACATAGTCAGTAAGAAGAGTCAGTCTTCTTGTACTTAAGTCGGCATTGTGCCTTTTGTATTGAATTCCGTTGCAATTTCTGTGTTTCATCGTCAATAAGAAGGTCCAAGGGATACAGTAAACCTGAAGTGAAGCATCGGAATCTGAAACTGGTCTCACAGGAAAGGTTCAAAGCATAGTCAGTAAGAAGAGGTAGTTATCTTGTACTTAAGTCAGCATTGTGCCTTTTCTATTTAATTCTGATTCAATTTCTGTGTTTCATCGTCAATAAGAAGGTCAGAGGGACACAGTAAACCTGAAGTGAAGCATCAGAATCTATAACTAGTGTCACAGGAATGGTTCAAAACATAGACAGTAAGAAGAGTCAGTTTTCTTGTACTTAAGTCGGCATTGTGACTTTTGAATTTAATTCCGATGCAATTTCAGTGTTTCATCGTCAATAAGAAGGTCAGAGGGAAACAGTGAACCTGAAGTGAACCTTCGGATTCTATAACTAGTGTCACAGGAATGGTTCAAAACATAGACAGTAAGAAGAGTCAGTTTTCTTGTACTAAAGTCGGCATTGTGCCTTTTCTATTCAATTCCGATGCAATTTCTGTGTTTCATCGTCAATAAGAAGGTCAGAGGGAAACGGTAAACCTGAAGTGAAGCATCGGAATCTATAACTAGAGTCACAGGAATGCTTCAAATATTGACAGTAGGAAGAGCCAGTCTTCTTGTACTTGATTCGGCATTGTGCCTTTTGTATTTAATTGCGATGCAATTTCTGTGTTTCATCGTCAATAAGAAGGTCAGAGGGATACAGTAAACCTGAAGTGGAGCATCGGAATCTATAACTAGTGTCACAGGAATAGTTCAAAACATAGACAGTAAGAAGAGTCAGTTTTCTTGTACTTAAGTCGGCATTGTACCTTTTCTATTTAATTCCGATGCAATTTCTGTGTTTCGTCGTCAATAACTAGATCCAAGGGATACAGTAAACCTGAAGTGAAGCAACGGAATCCATAACTAGTGTCACGGGAATGGGTCAAAACATAGACAGTAAGAAGTGTCAGATTTCTTGTACTTATGTCGGCATTGTGCATTTTGTATTTAATTCCGATGGAATTTCTGTGTTTCATCGTCAATACGAAGGTCAGAGGGATACAGTAAACATGAAGTGAAGCACCGAAATCTGTAACTAGTGTCACTGGAATGCATCAAAACATAGACAGTAAGAAGAGTCAGTTTTCTTGTACTTAAGTCGGCATTGTGCCTTTTCTACTTAATTCTGATGCAATTTCTGTGTTTCATCGTCAATAGGAAGGTCGGAGGGACACAGTAAACCTGAAGTGAAGCATCGGAATCTATAACTAGAGTCACAGGAATGGTTCAAAACATAGACAGTAGGAAGAGCCAGTCTTCTTGTACTTAAGTCGGCATTGTGCCTTTTGTATTTAATTCCGATGCAATTTCTGTGTTTCATCGTCAATAATAAGGTCAGAGGTATACAGTAAACCGGAAGTGAAGCATCGGAATCTATAGCTTGTTTCACAGGAATGGTTCAAAACATAGACAGTAAGAAGAGTCAGTTTTCTTGAACTTAATTCGGCATTGTGCCTTTTGTATTTAATTCCGATGCAATTTCTGTGTTTCATCGTCAATAAGAGGGTCAGAGCGATACAGTAAACCAGAAGTGAATCATCGGAATCTATAACTAGTGTCACAGGAATTGTTCAAAACATAGACAGTAAGAAGTGTCAGATTTCTTGTACTTAAGTCGGCATTGTGCCTTTTGTATTTAATTCCGATGGAATTTCTGTGTTTCATCGTCAATACGAAGGTCAGAGGGATACAGTAAACCTGAAGTGAAGCACCGAAATCTATAACTGGTGTCACAGGAATGGTTCAAAACAATGAAAGTAAGAAGGGTCAGTTTACTTGTACGTAAGTCGTCATTTTGCATTTTGTATTTAATTCCGCTGCAATTTCTGTGTTTCATCGTCAATAAGAAGGTCAGAGAGATACAGTAAACCTGAAGCAACGCATCGGAATGTGTAACTAGTGTCACAGGAATGGTTCAAAACATAGACAGTAAGAAGAGTCAGTTTTCTTGTACTTAAGTCGGCATTGTGCCTTTTCTATTTAATTCCGATGCAATTTCTGTGTTTCGTCGTCAATAAGAAGATCCAAGGGATACAGTAAACCTGAAGTGAAGCATCGGAATCTAAAATCGGTCTCACAGGAAAGTTTCAAAACATAGACAGTAAGAAGAGCCAGTCTTCTTGTACCTGAGTCGGCATTGTGCCTATTGTATTCAATTCCGATGCAATATCTGTGTTTCATCGTCAATAAGAAGGTCCAAGGGATACAGTAAACATATAGTGAAGCATCGAAATCTAAAACTGGTGTCACAGGAAATGTTCAAACATAATCAGTAAGAAGAGTCAGTCTTATTGTACTTAAGTCAGCATTGTGCCTTTTCTATTTAATTCTGATTCAATTTCTGTGTTTCATCGTCAATAAGAAGGTCCAAGGGATACAGTAAACATATAGTGAAGGATCGGAATCTAAAACTGGTCTCACAGGAACTGTTCAAAACATAGTCAGTAATAAGAGTAAGTCTTCTTGTACTTAAGTCAGCATTGTGCCTTTTCTATTTAATTCTGATTCAATTCCTGTGTTTCATCGTCAATAAGAAGGCCGAAGGGATACAGTAAACCTGAAATGAAGCATCGGAATCTATAACTAGTGTCACAGGAATGGTTCAAAACATAGACAGTAAGAGGAGTCAGTTTTCTTGTACTTAAGTCGGCGTTGTGCCTTTTGTATTTAATTCCGATGCAATTTCTGAGTTTCATCGTCAATAAGAAGGTCAGAGGGATACAGTAAACTTGAAGTGAAGCATCGGAATCTATAACTAGTGTCACATGAATGGTTTAAAACATAGACAGCAAGAAGAGTCAGTTTTGTTGAACTTAAGTCGGCATTGTGCCTTTTGTATTTAATTCCGATGCAATATCTGTGTTTCAGCGTCAATAAGAAGGTCAGAGGGATACAGTAAACCTTAAGTGAAGCATCGGAATCTAGAACTAGTGTCACAGGAATGGTTCAAACATAGATAGTAAGAAGAATTAGTTTTCATGTACTTAAGTCGGCATTGTGCCTTTTCTATTTAATTCAAATGCAATTTCTATGTTTCATCGTCAATAAGAAGGTGAGAGGGATACAGTAAACCTGAAGTGAAGCATCGGAATCTATAACTAGTGTCACAGGAATGGCTCAAAACATAGACAGTAAGAAGAGCCAGTCTTCTTGTACTTAAGTCGGCATTGTGCCTTTTGTATTTAATTCTGATGCAATTTCTGTGTTTCATCGTCAATAAGAAGGTCAGTGGGATACTGTAAACGTGAAGTGAAGCATCGGAATCTATAACTAGTGTCACTGGAATGGCTCAAAACATAGACAGTAAGAAGTGACAGTTCTCTTGTACTTAAGTCGGCATTGTGATTTTGTATTTAATTCCAAAGCAATTTCTGTGTTTCATCGTCAATAAGAAGGTCAGAGGGATACAGTAAACCTGAAGAGAAGCATCGGATGCTATAACTAGTGTCACGGGAATGGGCCAATACATAGACAGTAATAAGAGTCAGTTTTCTTGTACTTAAGTCGGAATTGTGCTTTTTCTATTTAATTCTGATGCAATTTCTGTGTTTCATCGTCAATAAGAAGATCCAAGGGATACAGTAAACCTGAAGTGAAGCATTGGAATCTATTACTAGTGTCACAGGAATGGTTCAAAACAAAGACAGTAGTAAGAGTCAGTCTTCTTGTACTTGAGTCGGCATTGTGACATTTGTACTTAATTCCGATGCAATTTCTGTGTTTCAACGTCAATAAGAGGGTCAGAGAGATACAGTATACCTGAAGTGAAGCATCGGAATCTATAACTAGTGTCACAGGAATGTTTGAAAACATACACAGTAAGAAGAGTCACTTTTCTTGTACCTAAGTCCGCATTTTGCCTTTTCTATTTGATTCCGATGCAATTTCTGTGTTTCATCGTCAATAAGAAGGTCCAAGGGATACAGTAAACATATAGTGAAGCATCGCAAACTAAAACTGGTCTCACAGGAAATGTTGAAATCATAGACAGTAAGAAGAGTAAGTTTTCTTGTACTTAGGTCGGCGTTGTGCCTTTTCTATTTAATTCCGATGCAATTTCTGTGTTTCATCGTCAATAAGAAGGTCAGAGGGATACAGTAAACCTGGAGTGAAGCATCGGAATCTATAACTAGTGTCACAGGAATGGTTCAAGACATAGACAGTAAGAAGAGTCAGTTTTCTTGTACTTAAGTCGGCATTGTGCCTTTTGTGTTTAATTCTGATGGAATATCAGTGTTTCATCGTCAATAAGAAGGTCAGAGGGATACAGTGAACCTGAAGTGAAGCATCGGAATCTATTACTAGTGTCACAGGAATGGTTCAAAACAAAGACAGTAGTAAGAGTCAATCTTCTTGTACTTGAGTCGGCATTGTGCCTTTTGTTTGTAATTCCGATGAATTTCTGTGTTTCATCGTCAATAAGAAGGTCAGAGGGATACAGTAAACCTGAAGTGACGCATCGGATCTATAACTAGTGTCACGGGAATGCGTCAAAACATAGGCAGTAAGAAGAGTCAGTTTTATGTTACTTAAGTCAGCATTGTGCCTTTTGTATTTAATTCCGATGCAATTTCTGTATTTCATCGCCAATAAGAAGGTCAGAGGCATACAGTAAACCTGAAGTGAAGCATCGGAATCTATGACTAGTGTCACAGGAATGGTTCAAAACATAGACAGCAAGAAGAGTCAGTTTTCTTGTACTTAAGTCGGCATTGTGCCTTTTGTATTTAATTCCGATGGACTTTCTGTGTTTCATCGTCAATAAGAAGGTCAGAGTGATACAGTGAACCTGAAGTGAAGCATCGGAATCTATAACTAGTGTCACAGGAATGGTTCAAAACATAGACAGTAAGAAGAGACAGCTTTCTTGTACATAAGTCGGCATTGTGCCTTTTGTAATTAATTCCGATGCAATTTCTTTGTTTCATCGTCAATAAGAAGGTCAGAGGGATACAGTAAACCTGAAGTGAAGCATCGGAATCTATAACTAGTGTCACAGGAATGGTTCAAAACATAGACAGTAAGAAGTGTCAGTTTTCTTGTACTTAAGTCGGCGTTGTGCCTTTTGTATTTAATTCCGATGCAATTTCTGTGTTTCAACCTCAATAAGAAGGTCCATGGGATACAGTAAACACATAGTGAAGGATAAGAATCTAAAACTGGTCTCACAGGAAGTGTTCAAAACATAGTCAGTAAGAAGAGTCAGTCTTCTTGTACTTAAGTCGTCATTGTGCCTTTTGTATTGAATTCCGTTGCAATTTCTGTGTTTCATCGTCAATAAGAAGGTCCAAGGGATACAGTAAACCTGAAGTGAAGCATCGGAATCTATAACTAGTGTCACGGGAATGGGTCAAAACATAGACAGTAAGAAGTGTCAGATTTCTTGTACTTAAGTCGGCATTGTGCCTTTTGTATTTAATTCCGATATAATTTCTGTGTTTCATCGTCAATACGAAGGTCAGAGGGATACAGTAAACCTGAAGTGAAGCACCGAAATCTGTAACTAGTGTCACTGGTATGCGTCAAAACATAGACAGTAAGAAGAGTCAGTTTTCTTGTACTTAAGTCAGCATTGTGCCTTTTCTATTTAATTCTGATGCAATTTCTGTGTTTCATCGTCAATAGGAAGGTCGGAGGGACACAGTAAACCTGAAGTGAAGCATCGGAATCTATAACTAGAGTCACAGGAATGGTTCAAAACATAGACAGTAGGAAGAGCCAGTCTTCTTGTACTTAAGTCGGCATTGTGCCTTTTGTATTTAATTCCGATGCAATTTCTGTGTTTCATCGTCAATAATAAGGTCAGAGGTATACAGTAAACCGGAAGTGAAGCATCGGAATCTATAGCTTGTATCACAGGAATGGTTCAAAACATAGACAGTAAGAAGAGTCAGTTTTCTTGAACTTAATTCGGCATTGTGCCTTTTGTATTTAATTCCGATGCAATTTCTGTGTTTCATCGTCAATAAGAGGGTCAGAGCGATACAGTAAACCAGAAGTGAATCATCGGAATCTATAACTAGTGTCACAGGAATTGTTCAAAACATAGACAGTAAGAAGTGTCAGATTTTTTGTACTTAAGTCGGCATTGTGCCTTTTGTATTTTATTCCGTTGGAATTTCTGTGTTTCATCGTCAATACGAAGGTCACAGCGATACAGTAAACCTGAAGTGAAGCACCGAAATCTATAACTGGTGTCACAGGAATGGTTCAAAACAATGACAGTAAGAAGGGTCAGTTTACTTGTACGTAAGTCGGCATTTTGCCTTTAGTATTTAATTCCGCTGCAATTTCTGTGTTTCATCGTCAATAAGAAGGTCAGAGAGATACAGTAAACCTGAAGCGAAGCATCGGAATGTGTAACTAGTGTCACAGGAATGGTTCAAAACATAGACAGTAAGAAGAGTCAGTTTTCTTGTACTTAAGTCGGCATTGTGCCTTTTCTATTTAATTCCGATGCAATTTCTGTGTTTCGTCGTCAATAAGAAGATCCAAGGGATACAGTTAACCTGAAGTGAAGCATCGGAATCTAAAATCGATCTCACAGGAAAGTTTCAAAACATAGACAATAAGAAGAGCCAGTCTTCTTGTACTTGAGTAGCCATTGTGCCTATTGTATTTAATTCCGATGCGATTTCTGTGTTTCATCGTCAATAAGAAGGTCCAAGGGATACAGTAAACATATAGTGAAGCATCGAAATCTAAAACTGGTGTCACAGGAAATGTTCAAACATAATCAGTAAGAAGAGTCAGTTTTCTTGAACTTAAGTCGGCATTGTGCCTTTTGTATTTAATTCCGATGCAATTTCTGTGTTTCGTCGTCAATAAGAAGATCCAAGGGATACAGTAAACCTGAAGTGAAGCATCGGAATCTAAAATCGGTCTCACAGGAAAGTTTCAAAACATAGACAATAAGAAGAGCCAGTCTTCTTGTACTTGAGTCGGCATTGTGCCTATTGTATTTAATTCCGATGCGATTTCTGTGTTTCATCGTCAATAAGAAGGTCCAAGGGATACAGTAAACATATAGTGAAGCATCGAAATCTAAAACTGGTGTCACAGGAAATGTTCAAACATAATCAGTAAGAAGAGTCAGTCTTATTGTACTTAGGTCAGCATTGTGCCTGTTCTATTTAATTCTGATTCAATTTCTGTGCTTCATCGTCAATAAGAAGGTCCAAGGGATACAGTAAACATATAGTGAAGGATCGAAATCTAAAACTGGTCTCACAGGAACTGTTCAAAACATAGTCAGTAATAAGAGTCAGTCTTCTTGTACTTAAGTCAGCATTGTGCCTTTTCTATTTAATTCTGATTCAATTCCTGTGTATCATCGTCAATAAGAAGGCCAAAAGGATACAGTAAACCTGAAATGAAGCATCGGAATCTGTAACTAGTGTCACAGGAATGGTTCAAAACATAGACAGTAAGAGGAGTCAGTTTTCTTGTACTTAAGTCGGCGTTGTGCTTTTTGTATTTAATTCCGATGCAATTTCTGTGTTTCATCGTCAATAAGAAGGTCAGAGGCATACAGTAAACCTGAAGAGAAGCATCGGATGCTATAACTAGTGTCACGGGATTGGGCCAATACATAGACAGTAATAAGAGTCAGTTTTCTTGTACTTAAGTCGGAATTGTGCTTTTTCTATTTAATTCTGATGCAATTTCTGTGTTTCATCGTCAATAAGAAGGTCAGAGGGATACAGTAAACCTGAAGTGAAGCATCGGAATCTATAACTAGTGTCACATGAATGGTTTAAAACATAGACAGCAAGAAGAGTCAGTTTTCTTGAACTTAAGTCGGCATTGTGCCTTTTGTATTTAATTCCGATGCAATTTCTGTGTTTCGTCGTCAATAAGAAAATCCAAGGGATACAGTAAACCTGAAGTGAAGCATCGGAATCTAAAATTGGTCTCACAGGAAAGTTTCAAAACATAGACAATAAGAAGAGCCAGTCTTCTTGTACTTGAGTCGGCATTGTGCCTATTGTATTTAATTCCGATGCGATTTCTGTGTTTCATCTTCAATAAGAAGGTCCAAGGGATACAGTAAACATATAGTGAAGCATCGAAATCTAAAACTGGTGTCACAGGAAATGTTCAAACATAATCAGTAAGAAGAGTCAGTCTTATTGTACTTAGGTCAGAATTGTGCCTTTTCTATTTAATTCTGATTCAATTTCTGTGCTTCATCGTCAATAAGAAGGTCCAAGGGATACAGTAAACATATAGTGAAGGATCGGAATCTAAAACTGGTCTCACAGGAACTGTTCAAATCATAGTCAGTAATAAGAGTCAGTCTTCTTGTACTTAAGTCAGCATTGTACCTTTTCTATTTATTTCTGATTCAATTCCTGTGTATCATCGTCAATAAGAAGGCCAAAGGGATACAGTAAAAATGAAATGAAGCATCGGAATCTGTAACTAGTGTCACAGGAATGGTTCAAAACATAGACAGTAAGAGGAGTCAGTTTTCTTGTACTTAAGTCGGCGTTGTGCCTTTTGTATTTAATTCCGATGCAATTTTTGTGTTTCATCGTCAATAAGAAGGTCAGAGGGATACAGTAAACCTGAAGAGAAGCATCGGATGCTACAACTAGTGACACGGGAATGGGCCAATACATAGACAGTAATAAGAGTCAGTTTTCTTGTACTTAAGTCGGAATTGTGCATTTTCTATTTAATTCTGACGCAATTTCTGTGTTTCATCGTCAATAAGAAGGTCAGAGGGATACAGTAAACCTGAAGTGAAGCATCGGAATCTATAACTAGTGTCACATGAATGGTTTAAAACATAGACAGCAAGAAGAGTCAGTTTTCTTGAACTTAAGTCGGCATTGTGCCTTTTGTATTTAATTCCGATGCAATTTCTGTGTTTCGTCGTCAATAAGAAGATCCAAGGGATACAGTAAACCTGAAGTGAAGCATCGGAATCTAAAATCGGTCTCACAGGAAAGTTTCAAAACATAGACAATAAGAAGAGCCAGTCTTCTTGTACTTGAGTCGGCATTGTGCCTATTGCATTTAATTCCGATGCGATTTCTGTGTTTCATCGTCAATATGAAGGTCCAAGGGATACAGTAAACATATAGTGAAGCATCGAAATCTAAAACTGGTGTCACAGGAAATGTTCAAACATAATCAGTAAGAAGAGTCAGTCTTATTGTACTTAGGTCAGCATTGTGCCTGTTCTATTTAATTCTGATTCAATGTCTGTGCTTCATCGTCAATAAGAAGGTCCAAGGAATACAGTAAACATATAGTGAAGGATCGGAATCTAAAACTGGTCTCACAGGAACTGTTCAAAAGCATAGTCAGTAATAAGAGTCAGTCTTCTTGTACTTAAGTCAGCATTGTGCCTTTTCTATTTAATTCTGATTCAATTCCTGTGTATCATCGTCAATAAGAAGGCCAAAAGGATACAGTAAACCTGAAATGAAGCATCGGAATCTGTAACTAGTGTCACAGGAATGGTTCAAAACATAGACAGTAAGAGGAGTCAGTTTTCTTGTACTTAAGTCGGCGTTGTGCCTTTTGTATTTAATTCCGATGCAATTTCTGTGTTTCATCGTCAATAAGAAGGTCAGAGGCATACAGTAAACCTGAAGAGAAGCATCGGATGCTATAACTAGTGTCACGGGATTGGGCCAATACATAGACAGTAATAAGAGTCAGTTTTCTTGTACTTAAGTCGGAATTGTGCTTTTTCTATTTAATTCTGATGCAATTTCTGTGTTTCATCGTCAATAAGAAGGTCAGAGGGATACAGTAAACCTGAAGTGAAGCATCGGAATCTATAACTAGTGTCACATGAATGGTTTAAAACATAGACAGCAAGAAGAGTCAGTTTTCTTGAACTTAAGTCGGCATTGTGCCTTTTGTATTTAATTCCGATGCAATTTCTGTGTTTCGTCGTCAATAAGAAAATCCAAGGGATACAGTAAACCTGAAGTGAAGCATCGGAATCTAAAATCGGTCTCACAGGAAAGTTTCAAAACATAGACAATAAGAAGAGCCAGTCTTCTTGTACTTGAGTCGGCATTGTGCCTATTGTATTTAATTCCGATGCGATTTCTGTGTTTCATCGTCAATAGGAAGGTCCAAGGGATACAGTAAACATATAGTGAAGCATCGAAATTTAAAACTAGTGCCACAGGAAATGTTCAAACATAATCAGTAAGAAGAGTCAGTCTTATTGTACTTAGGTCAGCATTGTGCCTTTTCTATTTAATTCTGATTCAATTTCTGTGCTTCATCGTCAATAAGAAGGTCCAAGGGATACAGTAAACATATAGTGAAGGATCGGAATCTAAAACTGGTCTCACAGGAACTGTTCAACACATAGTCAGTAATAAGAGTCAGTCTTCTTGTACTTAAGTCAGCATTGTGCCTTTTCTATTTAATTCTGATTCAATTCCTGTGTATCATCGTCAATAAGAAGGCCAAAAGGATACAGTAAACCTGAAATGAAGCATCGGAATCTGTAACTAGTGTCACAGGAATGGTTCAAAACATAGACAGTAAGAGGAGTCAGTTTTCTTGTACTTAAGTCGGCGTTGTGCCTTTTGTATTTAATTCCGATGCGATTTCTGTGTTTCATCGTCAATAAGAAGGTCCAAGGGATACAGTAAACATATAGTGAAGCATCGAAATCTAAAACTGGTGTCACAGGAAATGTTCAAACATAATCAGTAAGAAGAGTCAGTTTTCTTGTACTTAAGTCGGCATTGTGCCTTTTCTATTTAATTCTGATGCAATTTCTGTGTTTCATCGTCAATAGGAAGGTCGGAGGGACACAGTAAACCTGAAGTGAAGCATCGGAATCTATAACTAGAGTCACAGGAATGGTTCAAAACATAGACAGTAGGAAGAGCCAGTCTTCTTGTACTTAAGTCGGCATTGTGCCTTTTGTATTTAATTCCGATGCAATTTCTGTGTTTCATCGTCAATAATAAGGTCAGAGGTATACAGTAAACCGGAAGTGAAGCATCGGAATCTATAGCTTGTTTCACAGGAATGGTTCAAAACATAGACAGTAAGAAGAGTCAGTTTTCTTGAACTTAATTCGGCATTGTGCCTTTTGTATTTAATTCCGATGCAATTTCTGTGTTTCATCGTCAATAAGAGGGTCAGAGCGATACAGTAAACCAGAAGTGAATCATCGGAATCTATAACTAGTGTCACAGGAATTGTTCAAAACATAGACAGTAAGAAGTGTCAGATTTCTTGTACTTAAGTCGGCATTGTGCCTTTTGTATTTAATTCCGATGGAATTTCTGTGTTTCATCGTCAATACGAAGGTCAGAGGGATACAGTAAACCTGAAGTGAAGCACCGAAATCTATAACTGGTGTCACAGGAATGGTTCAAAACAATGAAAGTAAGAAGGGTCAGTTTACTTGTACGTAAGTCGTCATTTTGCATTTTGTATTTAATTCCGCTGCAATTTCTGTGTTTCATCGTCAATAAGAAGGTCAGAGAGATACAGTAAACCTGAAGCAACGCATCGGAATGTGTAACTAGTGTCACAGGAATGGTTCAAAACATAGACAGTAAGAAGAGTCAGTTTTCTTGTACTTAAGTCGGCATTGTGCCTTTTCTATTTAATTCCGATGCAATTTCTGTGTTTCGTCGTCAATAAGAAGATCCAAGGGATACAGTAAACCTGAAGTGAAGCATCGGAATCTAAAATCGGTCTCACAGGAAAGTTTCAAAACATAGACAGTAAGAAGAGCCAGTCTTCTTGTACCTGAGTCGGCATTGTGCCTATTGTATTCAATTCCGATGCAATATCTGTGTTTCATCGTCAATAAGAAGGTCCAAGGGATACAGTAAACATATAGTGAAGCATCGAAATCTAAAACTGGTGTCACAGGAAATGTTCAAACATAATCAGTAAGAAGAGTCAGTCTTATTGTACTTAAGTCAGCATTGTGCCTTTTCTATTTAATTCTGATTCAATTTCTGTGTTTCATCGTCAATAAGAAGGTCCAAGGGATACAGTAAACATATAGTGAAGGATCGGAATCTAAACCTGGTCTTACAGGAACTGTTCAAAACATAGTCAGTAATAAGAGTAAGTCTTCTTGTACTTAAGTCAGCATTGTGCCTTTTCTATTTAATTCTGATTCAATTCCTGTGTTTCATCGTCAATAAGAAAGCCGAAGGGATACAGTAAACCTGAAATGAAGCATCGGAATCTATAACTAGTGTCACAGGAATGGTTCAAAACATAGACAGTAAGAGGAGTCAGTTTTCTTGTACTTAAGTCGGCGTTGTGCCTTTTGTATTTAATTCCGATGCAATTTCTGAGTTTCATCGTCAATAAGAAGGTCAGAGGGATACAGTAAACTTGAAGTGAAGCATCGGAATCTATAACTAGTGTCACATGAATGGTTTAAAACATAGACAGCAAGAAGAGTCAGTTTTGTTGAACTTAAGTCGGCATTGTGCCTTTTGTATTTAATTCCGATGCAATATCTGTGTTTCAGCGTCAATAAGAAGGCCAGAGGGATACAGTAAACCTTAAGTGAAGCATCGGAATCTAGAACTAGTGTCACAGGAATGGTTCAAACATAGATAGTAAGAAGAATTAGTTTTCATGTACTTAAGTCGGCATTGTGCCTTTTCTATTTAATTCAAATGCAATTTCTATGTTTCATCGTCAATAAGAAGGTGAGAGGGATACAGTAAACCTGAAGTGAAGCATCGGAATCTATAACTAGTGTCACAGGAATGGCTCAAAACATAGACAGTAAGAAGAGCCAGTCTTCTTGTACTTAAGTCGGCATTGTGCCTTTTGTATTTAATTCTGATGCAATTTCTGTGTTTCATCGTCAATAAGAAGGTCAGTGGGATACTGTAAACGTGAAGTGAAGCATCGGAATCTATAACTAGTGTCACTGGAATGGTTCAAAACATAGACAGTAAGAAGTGACAGTTCTCTTGTACTTAAGTCGGCATTGTGATTTTGTATTTAATTCCAAAGCAATTTCTGTGTTTCATCGTCAATAAGAAGGTCAGAGGGATACAGTAAACCTGAAGAGAAGCATCGGATGCTATAACTAGTGTCACGGGAATGGGCCAATACATAGACAGTAATAAGAGTCAGTTTTCTTGTACTTAAGTCGGAATTGTGCTTTTTCTATTTAATTCTGATGCAATTTCTGTGTTTCATCGTCAATAAGAAGATCCAAGGGATACAGTAAACCTGAAGTGAAGCATTGGAATCTATTACTAGTGTCACAGGAATGGTTCAAAACAAAGACAGTAGTAAGAGTCAGTCTTCTTGTACTTGAGTCGGCATTGTGACATTTGTACTTAATTCCGATGCAATTTCTGTGTTTCAACGTCAATAAGAGGGTCAGAGAGATACAGTATACCTGAAGTGAAGCATCGGAATCTATAACTAGTGTCACAGGAATGTTTGAAAACATACACAGTAAGAAGAGTCACTTTTCTTGTACCTAAGTCCGCATTTTGCCTTTTCTATTTGATTCCGATGCAATTTCTGTGTTTCATCGTCAATAAGAAGGTCCAAGGGATACAGTAAACATATAGTGAAGCATCGCAAACTAAAACTGGTCTCACAGGAAATGTTGAAATCATAGACAGTAAGAAGAGTAAGTTTTCTTGTACTTAAGTCGGCGTTGTGCTTTTTTTTCTATTTAATTCCGATGCAATTTCTGTGTTTCATCGTCAATAAGAAGGTCAGAGGGATACAGTAAACCTGGAGTGAAGCATCGGAATCTATAACTAGTGTCACAGGAATGGTTCAAGACATAGACAGTAAGAAGAGTCAGTTTTCTTGTACTTAAGTCGGCATTGTGCCTTTTGTGTTTAATTCTGATGGAATATCAGTGTTTCATCGTCAATAAGAAGGTCAGAGGGATACAGTGAACCTGAAGTGAAGCATCGGAATCTATTACTAGTGTCACAGGAATGGTTCAAAACAAAGACAGTAGTAAGAGTCAATCTTCTTGTACTTGAGTCGGCATTGTGCCTTTTGTTTGTAATTCCGATGAATTTCTGTGTTTCATCGTCAATAAGAAGGTCAGAGGGATACAGTAAACCTGAAGTGACGCATCGGATCTATAACTAGTGTCACGGGAATGCGTCAAAACATAGGCAGTAAGAAGAGTCAGTTTTATGTTACTTAAGTCAGCATTGTGCCTTTTGTATTTAATTCCGATGCAATTTCTGTATTTCATCGCCAATAAGAAGGTCAGAGGCATACAGTAAACCTGAAGTGAAGCATCGGAATCTATGACTAGTGTCACAGGAATGGTTCAAAACATAGACAGCAAGAAGAGTCAGTTTTCTTGTACTTAAGTCGGCATTGTGCCTTTTGTATTTAATTCCGATGGACTTTCTGTGTTTCATCGTCAATAAGAAGGTCAGAGTGATACAGTGAACCTGAAGTGAAGCATCGGAATCTATAACTAGTGTCACAGGAATGGTTCAAAACATAGACAGTAAGAAGAGACAGCTTTCTTGTACATAAGTCGGCATTGTGCCTTTTGTAATTAATTCCGATGCAATTTCTTTGTTTCATCGTCAATAAGAAGGTCAGAGGGATACAGTAAACCTGAAGTGAAGCATCGGAATCTATAACTAGTGTCACAGGAATGGTTCAAAACATAGACAGTAAGAAGTGTCAGTTTTCTTGTACTTAAGTCGGCGTTGTGCCTTTTGTATTTAATTCCGATGCAATTTCTGTGTTTCAACCTCAATAAGAAGGTCCATGGGATACAGTAAACACATAGTGAAGCATAAGAATCTAAAACTGGTCTCACAGGAAGTGTTCAAAACATAGTCAGTAAGAAGAGTCAGTCTTCTTGTACTTAAGTCGTCATTGTGCCTTTTGTATTGAATTCCGTTGCAATTTCTGTGTTTCATCGTCAATAAGAAGGTCCAAGGGATACAGTAAACCTGAAGTGAAGCATCGGAATCTATAACTAGTGTCACTGGAATGGGTCAAAACATAGACAGTAAGAAGTGTCAGATTTCTCGTACTTAAGTCGGCATTGTGCCTTTTGTATTTAATTCCGATATAATTTCTGTGTTTCATCGTCAATACGAAGGTCAGAGGGATACAGTAAACCTGAAGTGAAGCACCGAAATCTGTAACTAGTGTCACTGGTATGCGTCAAAACATAGACAGTAAGAAGAGTCAGTTTTCTTGTACTTAAGTCGGCATTGTGCCTTTTCTATTTAATTCTGATGCAATTTCTGTGTTTCATCGTCAATAGGAAGGTCGGAGGGACACAGTAAACCTGAAGTGAAGCATCGGAATCTATAACTAGAGTCACAGGAATGGTTCAAAACATAGACAGTAGGAAGAGCCAGTCTTCTTGTACTTAAGTCGGCATTGTGCCTTTTGTATTTAATTCCGATGCAATTTCTGTGTTTCATCGTCAATAATAAGGTCAGAGGTATACAGTAAACCGGAAGTGAAGCATCGGAATCTATAGCTTGTATCACAGGAATGGTTCAAAACATAGACAGTAAGAAGGGACAGTTTACTTGTACGTAAGTCGGCATTTTGCCTTTAGTATTTAATTCCGCTGCAATTTCTGTGTTTCATCGTCAATAAGAAGGTCCAAGGGATACAGTAAACATATAGTGAAGCATCGAAATCTAAAACTGGTGTCACAGGAAATGTTCAAACATAATCAGTAAGAAGAGTCAGTCTTATTGTACTTGAGTAGCCATTGTGCCTATTGTATTTAATTCCGATGCGATTTCTGTGTTTCATCGTCAATAAGAAGGTCCAAGGGATACAGTAAACATATAGTGAAGCATCGAAATCTAAAACTGGTGTCACAGGAAATGTTCAAACATAATCAGTAAGAAGAGTCAGTTTTCTTGAACTTAAGTCGGCATTGTGCCTTTTGTATTTAATTCCGATGCAATTTCTGTGTTTCGTCGTCAATAAGAAGATCCAAGGGATACAGTAAACCTGAAGTGAAGCATCGGAATCTAAAATCGGTCTCACAGGAAAGTTTCAAAACATAGACAATAAGAAGAGCCAGTCTTCTTGTACTTGAGTCGGCATTGTGCCTATTGTATTTAATTCCGATGCGATTTCTGTGTTTCATCGTCAATAAGAAGGTCCAAGGGATACAGTAAACATATAGTGAAGCATCGAAATCTAAAACTGGTGTCACAGGAAATGTTCAAACATAATCAGTAAGAAGAGTCAGTCTTATTGTACTTAGGTCAGCATTGTGCCTGTTCTATTTAATTCTGATTCAATTTCTGTGCTTCATCGTCAATAAGAAGGTCCAAGGAATACAGTAAACATATAGTGAAGGATCGGAATCTAAAACTGGTCTCACAGGAACTGTTCAAAAGCATAGTCAGTAATAAGAGTCAGTCTTCTTGTACTTAAGTCAGCATTGTGCCTTTTCTATTTAATTCTGATTCAATTCCTGTGTATCATCGTCAATAAGAAGGCCAAAAGGATACAGTAAACCTGAAATGAAGCATCGGAAGCTGTAACTAGTGTCACAGGAATGGTTCAAAACATAGACAGTAAGAGGAGTCAGTTTTCTTGTACTTAAGTCGGCGTTGTGCCTTTTGTATTTAATTCCGATGCAATTTCTGTGTTTCATCGTCAATAAGAAGGTCAGAGGCATACAGTAAACCTGAAGAGAAGCATCGGATGCTATAACTAGTGTCACGGGATTGGGCCAATACATAGACAGTAATAAGAGTCAGTTTTCTTGTACTTAAGTCGGAATTGTGCTTTTTCTATTTAATTCTGATGCAATTTCTGTGTTTCATCGTCAATAAGAAGGTCAGAGGGATACAGTAAACCTGAAGTGAAGCATCGGAATCTATAACTAGTGTCACATGAATGGTTTAAAACATAGACAGCAAGAAGAGTCAGTTTTCTTGAACTTAAGTCGGCATTGTGCCTTTTGTATTTAATTCCGATGCAATTTCTGTGTTTCGTCGTCAATAAGAAAATCCAAGGGATACAGTAAACCTGAAGTGAAGCATCGGAATCTAAAATCGGTCTCACAGGAAAGTTTCAAAACATAGACAATAAGAAGAGCCAGTCTTCTTGTACTTGAGTCGGCATTGTGCCTATTGTATTTAATTCCGATGCGATTTCTGTGTTTCATCGTCAATAAGAAGGTCCAAGGGATACTGTAAACATATAGTGAAGCATCGAAATTTAAAACTAGTGCCACAGGAAATGTTCAAACATAATCAGTAAGAAGAGTCAGTCTTATTGTACTTAGGTCAGCATTGTGCCTTTTCTATTTAATTCTGATTCAATTTCTGTGCTTCATCGTCAATAAGAAGGTCCAAGGGATACAGTAAACATATAGTGAAGGATCGGAATCTAAAACTGGTCTCACAGGAACTGTTCAACACATAGTCAGTAATAAGAGTCAGTCTTCTTGTACTTAAGTCAGCATTGTGCCTTTTCTATTTAATTCTGATTCAATTCCTGTGTATCATCGTCAATAAGAAGGCCAAAAGGATACAGTAAACCTGAAATGAAGCATCGGAATCTGTAACTAGTGTCACAGGAATGGTTCAAAACATAGACAGTAAGAGGAGTCAGTTTTCTTGTACTTAAGTCGGCGTTGTGCCTTTTGTATTTAATTCCGATGCGATTTCTGTGTTTCATCGTCAATAAGAAGGTCCAAGGGATACAGTAAACATATAGTGAAGCATCGAAATCTAAAACTGGTGTCACAGGAAATGTTCAAACATAATCAGTAAGAAGAGTCAGTTTTCTTGTACTTAAGTCGGCATTGTGCCTTTTCTATTTAATTCTGATGCAATTTCTGTGTTTCATCGTCAATAGGAAGGTCGGAGGGACACAGTAAACCTGAAGTGAAGCATCGGAATCTATAACTAGAGTCATAGGAATGGTTCAAAACATAGACAGTAGGAAGAGCCAGTCTTCTTGTACTTAAGTCGGCATTGTGCCTTTTGTATTTAATTCCGATGCAATTTCTGTGTTTCATCGTCAATAATAAGGTCAGAGGTATACAGTAAACCGGAAGTGAAGCATCGGAATCTATAGCTTGTTTCACAGGAATGGTTCAAAACATAGACAGTAAGAAGTGTCAGATTTCTTGTACTTAAGTCGGCATTGTGCCTTTTGTATTTTATTCCGTTGGAATTTCTGTGTTTCATCGTCAATACGAAGGTCACAGCGATACAGTAAACCTGAAGTGAAGCACCGAAATCTATAACTGGTGTCACAGGAATGGTTCAAAACAATGACAGTAAGAAGGGTCAGTTTACTTGTACGTAAGTCGGCATTTTGCCTTTAGTATTTAATTCCGCTGCAATTTCTGTGTTTCATCGTCAATAAGAAGGTCAGAGAGATACAGTAAACCTGAAGCGAAGCATCGGAATGTGTAACTAGTGTCACAGGAATGGTTCAAAACATAGACAGTAAGAAGAGTCAGTTTTCTTGTACTTAAGTCGGCATTGTGCCTTTTCTATTTAATTCCGATGCAATTTCTGTGTTTCGTCGTCAATAAGAAGATCCAAGGGATACAGTAAACCTGAAGTGAAGCATCGGAATCTAAAATCGGTCTCACAGGAAAGTTTCAAAACATAGACAATAAGAAGAGCCAGTCTTCTTGTACTTGAGTAGCCATTGTGCCTATTGTATTTAATTCCGATGTGATTTCTGTGTTTCATCGTCAATAAGAAGGTCCAAGGGATACAGTAAACATATAGTGAAGCATCGAAATCTAAAACTGGTGTCACAGGAAATGTTCAAACATAATCAGTAAGAAGAGTCAGTCTTATTGTACTTAAGTCAGCATTGTGCCTTTTCTATTTAATTCTGATTCAATTTCTGTGCTTCATCGTCAATAAGAAGGTCCAAGGGATACAGTAAACATATAGTGAAGGATCGGAATCTAAAACTGGTCTCACAGGAACTGTTCAAAACATAGTCAGTAATAAGAGTCAGTCTTCTTGTACTTAAGTCAGCATTGTGCCTTTTCTATTTATTTCTGATTCAATTCCTGTGTATCATCGTCAATAAGAAGGCCAAAGGGATACAGTAAAAATGAAATGAAGCATCGGAATCTGTAACTAGTGTCACAGGAATGGTTCAAAACATAGACAGTAAGAGGCGTCAGTTTTCTTGTACTTAAGTCGGCGTTGTGCCTTTTGTATTTAATTCCGATGCAATTTTTGTGTTTCATCGTCAATAAGAAGGTCAGAGGGATACAGTAAACCTGAAGAGAAGCATCGGATGCTACAACTAGTGACACGGGAATGGGCCAATACATAGACAGTAATAAGAGTCAGTTTTCTTGTACTTAAGTCGGAATTGTGCATTTTCTATTTAATTCTGACGCAATTTCTGTGTTTCATCGTCAATAAGAAGGTCAGAGGGATACAGTAAACCTGAAGTGAAGCATCGGAATCTATAACTAGTGTCACATGAATGGTTTAAAACATAGACAGCAAGAAGAGTCAGTTTTCTTGAACTTAAGTCGGCATTGTGCCTTTTGTATTTAATTCCGATGCAATTTCTGTGTTTCGTCGTCAATAAGAAGATCCAAGGGATACAGTAAACCTGAAGTGAAGCATCGGAATCTAAAATCGGTCTCACAGGAAAGTTTCAAAACATAGACAATAAGAAGAGCCAGTCTTCTTGTACTTGAGTCGGCATTGTGCCTATTGTATTTAATTCCGATGCGATTTCTGTGTTTCATCGTCAATAAGAAGGTCCAAGGGATGCAGTAAACATATAGTGAAGCATCGAAATCTAAAACTGGTGTCACAGGAAATGTTCAAACATAATCAGTAAGAAGAGTCAGTCTTATTGTACTTAGGTCAGCATTGTGCCTGTTCTATTTAATTCTGATTCAATTTCTGTGCTTCATCGTCAATAAGAAGGTCCAAGGGATACAGTAAACATATAGTGAAGGATCGAAATCTAAAACTGGTCTCACAGGAACTGTTCAAAACATAGTCAGTAATAAGAGTCAGTCTTCTTGTACTTAAGTCAGCATTGTGCCTTTTCTATTTAATTCTGATTCAATTCCTGTGTATCATCGTCAATAAGAAGGCCAAAAGGATACAGTAAACCTGAAATGAAGCATCGGAATCTGTAACTAGTGTCACAGGAATGGTTCAAAACATAGACAGTAAGAGGAGTCAGTTTTCTTGTACTTAAGTCGGCGTTGTGCCTTTTGTATTTAATTCCGATGCAATTTCTGTGTTTCATCGTCAATAAGAAGGTCAGAGGCATACAGTAAACCTGAAGAGAAGCATCGGATGCTATAACTAGTGTCACGGGATTGGGCCAATACATAGACAGTAATAAGAGTCAGTTTTCTTGTACTTAAGTCGGAATTGTGCTTTTTCTATTTAATTCTGATGCAATTTCTGTGTTTCATCGTCAATAAGAAGGTCAGAGGGATACAGTAAACCTGAAGTGAAGCATCGGAATCTATAACTAGTGTCACATGAATGGTTTAAAACATAGACAGCAAGAAGAGTCAGTTTTCTTGAACTTAAGTCGGCATTGTGCCTTTTGTATTTAATTCCGATGCAATTTCTGTGTTTCGTCGTCAATAAGAAAATCCAAGGGATACAGTAAACCTGAAGTGAAGCATCGGAATCTAAAATCGGTCTCACAGGAAAGTTTCAAAACATAGACAATAAGAAGAGCCAGTCTTCTTGTACTTGAGTCGGCATTGTGCCTATTGTATTTAATTCCGATGCGATTTCTGTGTTTCATCGTCAATAAGAAGCTCCAAGGGATACAGTAAACATATAGTGAAGCATCGAAATCTAAAACTGGTGTCACAGGAAATGTTCAAACATAATCAGTAAGAAGAGTCAGTCTTATTGTACTTAGGTCAGAATTGTGCCTTTTCTATTTAATTCTGATTCAATTTCTGTGCTTCATCGTCAATAAGAAGGTCCAAGGGATACAGTAAACATATAGTGAAGGATCGGAATCTAAAACTGGTCTCACAGGAACTGTTCAAATCATAGTCAGTAATAAGAGTCAGTCTTCTTGTACTTAAGTCAGCATTGTGCCTTTTCTATTTATTTCTGATTCAATTCCTGTGTATCATCGTCAATAAGAAGGCCAAAGGGATACAGTAAAAATGAAATGAAGCATCGGAATCTGTAACTAGTGTCACAGGAATGGTTCAAAACATAGACAGTAAGAGGAGTCAGTTTTCTTGTACTTAAGTCGGCGTTGTGCCTTTTGTATTTAATTCCGATGCAATTTTTGTGTTTCATCGTCAATAAGAAGGTCAGAGGGATACAGTAAACCTGAAGAGAAGCATCGGATGCTACAACTAGTGACACGGGAATGGGCCAATACATAGACAGTAATAAGAGTCAGTTTTCTTGTACTTAAGTCGGAATTGTGCATTTTCTATTTAATTCTGACGCAATTTCTGTGTTTCATCGTCAATAAGAAGGTCAGAGGGATACAGTAAACCTGAAGTGAAGCATCGGAATCTATAACTAGTGTCACATGAATGGTTTAAAACATAGACAGCAAGAAGAGTCAGTTTTCTTGAACTTAAGTCGGCATTGTGCCTTTTGTATTTAAGTCCGATGCAATTTCTGTGTTTCGTCGTCAATAAGAAGATCCAAGGGATACAGTAAACCTGAAGTGAAGCATCGGAATCTAAAATCGGTCTCACAGGAAAGTTTCAAAACATAGACAATAAGAAGAGCCAGTCTTCTTGTACTTGAGTCGGCATTGTGCCTATTGTATTTAATTCCGATGCGATTTCTGTGTTTCATCGTCAATAAGAAGGTCCAAGGGATACAGTAAACATATAGTGAAGCATCGAAATCTAAAACTGGTGTCACAGGAAATGTTCAAACATAATCAGTAAGAAGAGTCAGTCTTATTGTACTTAGGTCAGCATTGTGCCTGTTCTATTTAATTCTGATTCAATTTCTGTGCTTCATCGTCAATAAGAAGGTCCAAGGAATACAGTAAACATATAGTGAAGGATCGGAATCTAAAACTGGTCTCACAGGAACTGTTCAAAAGCATAGTCAGTAATAAGAGTCAGTCTTCTTGTACTTAAGTCAGCATTGTGCCTTTTCTATTTAATTCTGATTCAATTCCTGTGTATCATCGTCAATAAGAAGGCCAAAAGGATACAGTAAACCTGAAATGAAGCATCGGAATCTGTAACTAGTGTCACAGGAATGGTTCAAAACATAGACAGTAAGAGGAGTCAGTTTTCTTGTACTTAAGTCGGCGTTGTGCCTTTTGTATTTAATTCCGATGCAATTTCTGTGTTTCATCGTCAATAAGAAGGTCAGAGGCATACAGTAAACCTGAAGAGAAGCATCGGATGCTATAACTAGTGTCACGGGATTGGGCCAATACATAGACAGTAATAAGAGTCAGTTTTCTTGTACTTAAGTCGGAATTGTGCTTTTTCTATTTAATTCTGATGCAATTTCTGTGTTTCATCGTCAATAAGAAGGTCAGAGGGATACAGTAAACCTGAAGTGAAGCATCGGAATCTATAACTAGTGTCACATGAATGGTTTAAAACATAGACAGCAAGAAGAGTCAGTTTTCTTGAACTTAAGTCGGCATTGTGCCTTTTGTATTTAATTCCGATGCAATTTCTGTGTTTCGTCGTCAATAAGAAAGTCCAAGGGATACAGTAAACCTGAAGTGAAGCATCGGAATCTAAAATCGGTCTCACAGGAAAGTTTCAAAACATAGACAATAAGAAGAGCCAGTCTTCTTGTACTTGAGTCGGCATTGTGCCTATTGTATTTAATTCCGATGCGATTTCTGTGTTTCATCGTCAATAAGAAGGTCCAAGGGATACAGTAAACATATAGTGAAGCATCGAAATTTAAAACTGGTGCCACAGAAAATGTTCAAACATAATCAGTAAGAAGAGTCAGTCTTATTGTACTTAGGTCAGCATTGTGCCTTTTCTATTTAATTCTGATTCAATTTCTGTGCTTCATCGTCAATAAGAAGGTCCAAGGGATACAGTAAACATATAGTGAAGGATCGGAATCTAAAACTGGTCTCACAGGAACTGTTCAACACATAGTCAGTAATAAGAGTCAGTCTTCTTGTACTTAAGTCAGCATTGTGCCTTTTCTATTTAATTCTGATTCAATTCCTGTGTATCATCGTCAATAAGAAGGCCAAAAGGATACAGTAAACCTGAAATGAAGCATCGGAATCTGTAACTAGTGTCACAGGAATGGTTCAAAACATAGACAGTAAGAGGAGTCAGTTTTCTTGTACTTAAGTCGGCGTTGTGCCTTTTGTATTTAATTCCGATGCAATTTCTGAGTTTCATCGTCAATAAGAAGGTCAGAGGGATACAGTAAACTTGAAGTGAAGGATCGGAATCTATAACTAGTGTCACATGAATGGTTTAAAACATAGACAGCAAGAAGAGTCAGTTTTCTTGAACTTAAGTCGGCATTGTGCCTTTTGTATTTAATTCCGATGCAATATCTGTGTTTCATCGTCAATACGAAGGTCAGAGGGATACAGTAAACCTTAAGTGAAGCATCGGAATCTAAAATCGGTCTCACAGGAAAGTTTCAAAACATAGACAATAAGAAGAGCCAGTCTTCTTGTACTTGAGTCGGCATTGTGCCTATTGTATTTAATTCCGGTGCGATTTCTGTGTTTCATCGTCAATAAGAAGGTCCAAGGGATACAGTAAACATATAGTGAAGCATCGAAATCTAAAACTGGTGTCACAGGAAATGTTCAAACATAATCAGTAAGAAGAGTCAGTCTTATTGTACTTAGGTCAGCATTGTGCCTGTTCTATTTAATTCTGATTCAATTTCTGTGCTTCATCGTCAATAAGAAGGTCCAAGGGATACAGTAAACATATAGTGAAGGATCGGAATCTAAAACTGGTCTCACAGGAACTGTTCAAAACATAGTCAGTAATAAGAGTCAGTCTTCTTGTACTTAAGTCAGCATTGTGCCTTTTCTATTTAATTCTGATTCAATTCCTGTGTATCATCGTCAATAAGAAGGCCAAAAGGATACAGTAAACCTGAAATGAAGCATCGGAATCTGTAACTAGTGTCACAGGAATGGTTCAAAACATAGACAGTAAGAGGAGTCAGTTCTCTTGTACTTAAGTCGGCGTTGTGCCTTTTGTATTTAATTCCGATGCAATTTTTGTGTTTCATCGTCAATAAGAAGGTCAGAGGGATACAGTAAACCTGAAGAGAAGCATCGGATGCTACAACTAGTGACACGGGAATGGGCCAATACATAGACAGTAATAAGAGTCAGTTTTCTTGTACTTAAGTCGGAATTGTGCATTTTCTATTTAATTCTGACGCAATTTCTGTGTTTCATCGTCAATAAGAAGGTCAGAGGGATACAGTAAACCTGAAGTGAAGCATCGGAATCTATAACTAGTGTCACATGAATGGTTTAAAACATAGACAGCAAGAAGAGTCAGTTTTCTTGAACTTAAGTCGGCATTGTGCCTTTTGTATTTAATTCCGATGCAATTTCTGTGTTTCGTCGTCAATAAGAAGATCCAAGGGATACAGTAAACCTGAAGTGAAGCATCGGAATCTAAAATCGGTCTCACAGGAAAGTTTCAAAACATAGACAATAAGAAGAGCCAGTCTTCTTGTACTTGAGTCGGCATTGTGCCTATTGTATTTAATTCCGATGCGATTTCTGTGTTTCATCTTCAATAAGAAGGTCCAAGGGATACAGTAAACATATAGTGAAGCATCGAAATCTAAAACTGGTGTCACAGGAAATGTTCAAACATAATCAGTAAGAAGAGTCAGTCTTATTGTACTTAGGTCAGCATTGTGCCTGTTCTATTTAATTCTGATTCAATTTCTGTGCTTCATCGTCAATAAGAAGGTCCAAGGGATACAGTAAACATATAGTGAAGGATCGGAATCTAAAACTGGTCTCACAGGAACTGTTCAAAACATAGTCAGTAATAAGAGTCAGTCTTCTTGTACTTAAGTCAGCATTGTGCCTTTTCTATTTAATTCTGATTCAATTCCTGTGTATCATCGTCAATAAGAAGGCCAAAAGGATACAGTAAACCTGAAATGAAGCATCGGAATCTGTAACTAGTGTCACAGGAATGGTTCAAAACATAGACAGTAAGAGGAGTCAGTTTTCTTGTACTTAAGTCGGCGTTGTGCCTTTTGTATTTAATTCCGATGCAATTTCTGTGTTTCATCGTCAATAAGAAGGTCAGAGGCATACAGTAAACCTGAAGAGAAGCATCGGATGCTATAACTAGTGTCACGGGATTGGGCCAATACATAGACAGTAATAAGAGTCAGTTTTCTTGTACTTAAGTCGGAATTGTGCTTTTTCTATTTAATTCTGATGCAATTTCTGTGTTTCATCGTCAATAAGAAGGTCAGAGGGATACAGTAAACCTGAAGTGAAGCATCGGAATCTATAACTAGTGTCACATGAATGGTTTAAAACATAGACAGCAAGAAGAGTCAGTTTTCTTGAACTTAAGTCGGCATTGTGCCTTTTGTATTTAATTCCGATGCAATTTCTGTGTTTCGTCGTCAATAAGAAAGTCCAAGGGATACAGTAAACCTGAAGTGAAGCATCGGAATCTAAAATCGGTCTCACAGGAAAGTTTCAAAACATAGACAATAAGAAGAGCCAGTCTTCTTGTACTTGAGTCGGCATTGTGCCTATTGTATTTAATTCCGATGCGATTTCTGTGTTTCATCGTCAATAAGAAGGTCCAAGGGATACAGTAAACATATAGTGAAGCATCGAAATTTAAAACTGGTGCCACAGAAAATGTTCAAACATAATCAGTAAGAAGAGTCAGTCTTATTGTACTTAGGTCAGCATTGTGCCTTTTCTATTTAATTCTGATTCAATTTCTGTGCTTCATCGTCAATAAGAAGGTCCAAGGGATACAGTAAACATATAGTGAAGGATCGGAATCTAAAACTGGTCTCACAGGAACTGTTCAACACATAGTCAGTAATAAGAGTCAGTCTTCTTGTACTTAAGTCAGCATTGTGCCTTTTCTATTTAATTCTGATTCAATTCCTGTGTATCATCGTCAATAAGAAGGCCAAAAGGATACAGTAAACCTGAAATGAAGCATCGGAATCTGTAACTAGTGTCACAGGAATGGTTCAAAACATAGACAGTAAGAGGAGTCAGTTTTCTTGTACTTAAGTCGGCGTTGTGCCTTTTGTATTTAATTCCGATGCAATTTCTGAGTTTCATCGTCAATAAGAAGGTCAGAGGGATACAGTAAACTTGAAGTGAAGGATCGGAATCTATAACTAGTGTCACATGAATGGTTTAAAACATAGACAGCAAGAAGAGTCAGTTTTCTTGAACTTAAGTCGGCATTGTGCCTTTTGTATTTAATTCCGATGCAATATCTGTGTTTCATCGTCAATACGAAGGTCAGAGGGATACAGTAAACCTTAAGTGAAGCATCGGAATCTAAAATCGGTCTCACAGGAAAGTTTCAAAACATAGACAATAAGAAGAGCCAGTCTTCTTGTACTTGAGTCGGCATTGTGCCTATTGTATTTAATTCCGGTGCGATTTCTGTGTTTCATCGTCAATAAGAAGGTCCAAGGGATACAGTAAACATATAGTGAAGCATCGAAATCTAAAACTGGTGTCACAGGAAATGTTCAAACATAATCAGTAAGAAGAGTCAGTCTTATTGTACTTAGGTCAGCATTGTGCCTGTTCTATTTAATTCTGATTCAATTTCTGTGCTTCATCGTCAATAAGAAGGTCCAAGGGATACAGTAAACATATAGTGAAGGATCGGAATCTAAAACTGGTCTCACAGGAACTGTTCAAAACATAGTCAGTAATAAGAGTCAGTCTTCTTGTACTTAAGTCAGCATTGTGCCTTTTCTATTTAATTCTGATTCAATTCCTGTGTATCATCGTCAATAAGAAGGCCAAAAGGATACAGTAAACCTGAAATGAAGCATCGGAATCTGTAACTAGTGTCACAGGAATGGTTCAAAACATAGACAGTAAGAGGAGTCAGTTCTCTTGTACTTAAGTCGGCGTTGTGCCTTTTGTATTTAATTCCGATGCAATTTTTGTGTTTCATCGTCAATAAGAAGGTCAGAGGGATACAGTAAACCTGAAGAGAAGCATCGGATGCTACAACTAGTGACACGGGAATGGGCCAATACATAGACAGTAATAAGAGTCAGTTTTCTTGTACTTAAGTCGGAATTGTGCATTTTCTATTTAATTCTGACGCAATTTCTGTGTTTCATCGTCAATAAGAAGGTCAGAGGGATACAGTAAACCTGAAGTGAAGCATCGGAATCTATAACTAGTGTCACATGAATGGTTTAAAACATAGACAGCAAGAAGAGTCAGTTTTCTTGAACTTAAGTCGGCATTGTGCCTTTTGTATTTAATTCCGATGCAATTTCTGTGTTTCGTCGTCAATAAGAAGATCCAAGGGATACAGTAAACCTGAAGTGAAGCATCGGAATCTAAAATCGGTCTCACAGGAAAGTTTCAAAACATAGACAATAAGAAGAGCCAGTCTTCTTGTACTTGAGTCGGCATTGTGCCTATTGTATTTAATTCCGATGCGATTTCTGTGTTTCATCTTCAATAAGAAGGTCCAAGGGATACAGTAAACATATAGTGAAGCATCGAAATCTAAAACTGGTGTCACAGGAAATGTTCAAACATAATCAGTAAGAAGAGTCAGTCTTATTGTACTTAGGTCAGCATTGTGCCTGTTCTATTTAATTCTGATTCAATTTCTGTGCTTCATCGTCAATAAGAAGGTCCAAGGGATACAGTAAACATATAGTGAAGGATCGGAATCTAAAACTGGTCTCACAGGAACTGTTCAAAACATAGTCAGTAATAAGAGTCAGTCTTCTTGTACTTAAGTCAGCATTGTGCCTTTTCTATTTAATTCTGATTCAATTCCTGTGTATCATCGTCAATAAGAAGGCCAAAAGGATACAGTAAACCTGAAATGAAGCATCGGAATCTGTAACTAGTGTCACAGGAATGGTTCAAAACATAGACAGTAAGAGGAGTCAGTTTTCTTGTACTTAAGTCGGCGTTGTGCCTTTTGTATTTAATTCCGATGCAATTTCTGTGTTTCATCGTCAATAAGAAGGTCAGAGGCATACAGTAAACCTGAAGAGAAGCATCGGATGCTATAACTAGTGTCACGGGATTGGGCCAATACATAGACAGTAATAAGAGTCAGTTTTCTTGTACTTAAGTCGGAATTGTGCTTTTTCTATTTAATTCTGATGCAATTTCTGTGTTTCATCGTCAATAAGAAGGTCAGAGGGATACAGTAAACCTGAAGTGAAGCATCGGAATCTATAACTAGTGTCACATGAATGGTTTAAAACATAGACAGCAAGAAGAGTCAGTTTTCTTGAACTTAAGTCGGCATTGTGCCTTTTGTATTTAATTCCGATGCAATTTCTGTGTTTCGTCGTCAATAAGAAAATCCAAGGGATACAGTAAACCTGAAGTGAAGCATCGGAATCTAAAATCGGTCTCACAGGAAAGTTTCAAAACATAGACAATCAGAAGAGCCAGTCTTCTTGTACTTGAGTCGGCATTGTGCCTATTGTATTTAATTCCGATGCGATTTCTGTGTTTCATCGTCAATAAGAAGGTCCAAGGGATACAGTAAACATATAGTGAAGCATCGAAATTTAAAACTGGTGCCACAGAAAATGTTCAAACATAATCAGTAAGAAGAGTCAGTCTTATTGTACTTAGGTCAGCATTGTGCCTTTTCTATTTAATTCTGATTCAATTTCTGTGCTTCATCGTCAATAAGAAGGTCCAAGGGATACAGTAAACATATAGTGAAGGATCGGAATCTAAAACTGGTCTCACAGGAACTGTTCAACACATAGTCAGTAATAAGAGTCAGTCTTCTTGTACTTAAGTCAGCATTGTGCCTTTTCTATTTAATTCTGATTCAATTCCTGTGTATCATCGTCAATAAGAAGGCCAAAAGGATACAGTAAACCTGAAATGAAGCATCGGAATCTGTAACTAGTGTCACAGGAATGGTTCAAAACATAGACAGTAAGAGGAGTCAGTTTTCTTGTACTTAAGTCGGCGTTGTGCCTTTTGTATTTAATTCCGATGCAATTTCTGAGTTTCATCGTCAATAAGAAGGTCAGAGGGATACAGTAAACTTGAAGTGAAGGATCGGAATCTATAACTAGTGTCACATGAATGGTTTAAAACATAGACAGCAAGAAGAGTCAGTTTTCTTGAACTTAAGTCGGCATTGTGCCTTTTGTATTTAATTCCGATGCAATATCTGTGTTTCATCGTCAATACGAAGGTCAGAGGGATACAGTAAACCTTAAGTGAAGCATCGGAATCTAAAATCGGTCTCACAGGAAAGTTTCAAAACATAGACAATAAGAAGAGCCAGTCTTCTTGTACTTGAGTCGGCATTGTGCCTATTGTATTTAATTCCGGTGCGATTTCTGTGTTTCATCGTCAATAAGAAGGTCCAAGGGATACAGTAAACATATAGTGAAGCATCGAAATCTAAAACTGGTGTCACAGGAAATGTTCAAACATAATCAGTAAGAAGAGTCAGTCTTATTGTACTTAGGTCAGCATTGTGTCTGTTCTATTTAATTCTGATTCAATTTCTGTGCTTCATCGTCAATAAGAAGGTCCAAGGGATACAGTAAACATATAGTGAAGGATCGGAATCTAAAACTGGTCTCACAGGAACTGTTCAAAACATAGTCAGTAATAAGAGTCAGTCTTCTTGTACTTAAGTCAGCATTGTGCCTTTTCTATTTAATTCTGATTCAATTCCTGTGTATCATCGTCAATAAGAAGGCCAAAAGGATACAGTAAACCTGAAATGAAGCATCGGAATCTGTAACTAGTGTCTCAGGAATGGTTCAAAACATAGACAGTAAGAGGAGTCAGTTCTCTTGTACTTAAGTCGGCGTTGTGCCTTTTGTATTTAATTCCGATGCAATTTTTGTGTTTCATCGTCAATAAGAAGGTCAGAGGGATACAGTAAACCTGAAGAGAAGCATCGGATGCTACAACTAGTGACACGGGAATGGGCCAATACATAGACAGTAATAAGAGTCAGTTTTCTTGTACTTAAGTCGGAATTGTGCATTTTCTATTTAATTCTGACGCAATTTCTGTGTTTCATCGTCAATAAGAAGGTCAGAGGGATACAGTAAACCTGAAGTGAAGCATCGGAATCTATAACTAGTGTCACATGAATGGTTTAAAACATAGACAGCAAGAAGAGTCAGTTTTCTTGAACTTAAGTCGGCATTGTGCCTTTTGTATTTAATTCCGATGCAATTTCTGTGTTTCGTCGTCAATAAGAAGATCCAAGGGATACAGTAAACCTGAAGTGAAGCATCGGAATCTAAAATCGGTCTCACAGGAAAGTTTCAAAACATAGACAATAAGAAGAGCCAGTCTTCTTGTACTTGAGTCGGCATTGTGCCTATTGTATTTAATTCCGATGCGATTTCTGTGTTTCATCTTCAATAAGAAGGTCCAAGGGATACAGTAAACATATAGTGAAGCATCGAAATCTAAAACTGGTGTCACAGGAAATGTTCAAACATAATCAGTAAGAAGAGTCAGTCTTATTGTACTTAGGTCAGCATTGTGCCTGTTCTATTTAATTCTGATTCAATTTCTGTGCTTCATCGTCAATAAGAAGGTCCAAGGGATACAGTAAACATATAGTGAAGGATCGGAATCTAAAACTGGTCTCACAGGAACTGTTCAAAACATAGTCAGTAATAAGAGTCAGTCTTCTTGTACTTAAGTCAGCATTGTGCCTTTTCTATTTAATTCTGATTCAATTCCTGTGTATCATCGTCAATAAGAAGGCCAAAAGGATACAGTAAACCTGAAATGAAGCATCGGAATCTGTAACTAGTGTCACAGGAATGGTTCAAAACATAGACAGTAAGAGGAGTCAGTTTTCTTGTACTTAAGTCGGCGTTGTGCCTTTTGTATTTAATTCCGATGCAATTTCTGTGTTTCATCGTCAATAAGAAGGTCAGAGGCATACAGTAAACCTGAAGAGAAGCATCGGATGCTATAACTAGTGTCACGGGATTGGGCCAATACATAGACAGTAATAAGAGTCAGTTTTCTTGTACTTAAGTCGGAATTGTGCTTTTTCTATTTAATTCTGATGCAATTTCTGTGTTTCATCGTCAATAAGAAGGTCAGAGGGATACAGTAAACCTGAAGTGAAGCATCGGAATCTATAACTAGTGTCACATGAATGGTTTAAAACATAGACAGCAAGAAGAGTCAGTTTTCTTGAACTTAAGTCGGCATTGTGCCTTTTGTATTTAATTCCGATGCAATTTCTGTGTTTCGTCGTCAATAAGAAAATCCAAGGGATACAGTAAACCTGAAGTGAAGCATCGGAATCTAAAATCGGTCTCACAGGAAAGTTTCAAAACATAGACAATCAGAAGAGCCAGTCTTCTTGTACTTGAGTCGGCATTGTGCCTATTGTATTTAATTCCGATGCGATTTCTGTGTTTCATCGTCAATAAGAAGGTCCAAGGGATACAGTAAACATATAGTGAAGCATCGAAATCTAAAACTAGTGTCACAGGAAATGTTCAAACATAATCAGTAAGAAGAGTCAGTCTTATTGTACTTAGGTCAGCATTGTGCCTTTTCTATTTAATTCTGATTCAATTTCTGTGCTTCATCGTCAATAAGAAGGTCCAAGGGATACAGTAAACATATAGTGAAGGATCGGAATCTAAAACTGGTCTCACAGGAACTGTTCAAAACATAGTCAGTAATAAGAGTCAGTCTTCTTGTACTTAAGTCAGCATTGTGCCTTTTCTATTTAATTCTGATTCAATTCCTGTGTATCATCGTCAATAAGAAGGCCAAAAGGATACAGTAAACCTGAAATGAAGCATCGGAATCTGTAACTAGTGTCACAGGAATGGTTCAAAACATAGACAGTAAGAGGAGTCAGTTTTCTTGTACTTAAGTCGGCGTTGTGCCTTTTGTATTTAATTCCGATGCAATTTCTGAATTTCATCGTCAATAAGAAGGTCAGAGGGATACAGTAAACTTGAAGTGAAGGATCGGAATCTATAACTAGTGTCACATGAATGGTTTAAAACATAGACAGCAAGAAGAGTCAGTTTTCTTGAACTTAAGTCGGCATTGTGCCTTTTGTATTTAATTCCGATGCAATATCTGTGTTTCATCGTCAATACGAAGGTCAGAGGGATACAGTAAACCTTAAGTGAAGCATCGGAATCTAGAACTAGTGTCACAGGAATGGTTCAAACATAGATAGTAAGAAGAATCAGTTTTCATGTACTTAAGTCGGCATTGTGCCTTTTCTATTTAATTCCCATGCAATTTCTATGTTTCATCGTCAATAAGAAGGTGAGAGGGATACAGTAAACCTGAAGTGAAGCATCGGAATCTATAACTAGTGTCACAGGAATGGCTCAAAGCATAGACGGTAAGAAGAGCCAGTCTTCTTGTACTTAAGTCGGCATTGTGCCTTTTGTAATAAATTCTGATGCAATTTCTGTGTTTCATCGTCAATAAGACGGTCAGTGGGATACTGTAAGCCTGAAGTGAAGCATCGGAATCTATGACTAGTGTCACAGGAATGGTTCAAAACATAGACACTAAGAAGTGACAGTTCTCTTGTACTTAAGTCGGCATTGTGATTTTGTATTTAATTCCAAAGCAATTTCTGTGTTTCATCGTCAATAAGAAGGTCAGAGGGATACAGTAAACCTGAAGAGAAGCATCGGATGCTATAACTAGTGTCACGGGAATGGGCCAATACATAGGCAGTAATAAGAGTCAGTTTTCGTGTACTTAAGTCGGAATTGTGCTTTTTCTATTTAATTCTGTTGCAATTTCTGTGTTTCATCGTCAATAAGAAGATCCAAGGGATACAGTAAACCTGAAGTGAAGCATTGGAATCTAAAACCGGTCTCACAGGAAAGATTGAAACCATAGACAGTAAGATGAGCCAGTCTTCTTGTACTTGATTCGGCATTGTGACATTTGTACTTAATTCCGATGCAATTTCTGTGTTTCAACGTCAATAAGAAGGTCAGAAAGATACAGTTGACCTGAAGTGAAGCATCGGAATCTATAACTAGTGTCACAGGAATGGTTGAAAACATACACAGTAAGAAGAGTCACTTTTCTTGTACTTAAGTCCGCATTTTGCCTTTTCTATTTGATTCCGATGCAATTTCTGTGTTTCATCGTCAATAAGAAGGTCCAAGAGATACAGTAAACATATAGTGAAGCATCGCAAACTAAAACTGGTCTCACAGGAAATGTTGAAAGCATAGACAGTAGTAAGAGTCAGTTTTCTTGTACTTGAGTCGGCATTGTGCCTTTTGTATTTAATTCCGATGGACTTTCTGTGTTTCATCGTCAATAAGAAGGTCAGAGTGATACAGTGAACCTGAAGTGAAGCATCGGAATCTATAACTAGTGTCACAGGAATGGTTCAAAACATAGACAGTAAGAAGAGACAGTTTTCTTGTACATAAGTCGGCATTGTGCCTTTTGTAATTAATTCCGATGCAATTTCTTTGTTTCATCGTCAATAAGAAGGTCAGAGGGATACAGTAAACCTGAAGTGAAGTATCGGAATCTATAACTAGTGTCACAGGAATGGTTCAAAACATAGACAGTAAGAAGTGTCAGTTTTCTTGTACTTAAGTCGGCGTTGTGCCTTTTGTATTTAATTCCGATGCAATTTCTGTGTTTCAAATTCAATAAGAAGGTCCAAGGGATACAGTAGACACATACTGAAGCATAAGAATCTAAAACTGGTCTCACAGGAAGTGTTCAAAACATAGTCAGTAAGAAGAGTCAGCCTTCTTGTACTTAAGTCGTAATTGTGCCTTTTGTATTGAAATCCGTTGCAATTTCTGTGTTTCATCGTCAATAAGAAGGTCGAAGGGATACAGTAAACCTGAAGTGAAGCATCGGAATCTGTAACCGGTCTCACAGGAAAGGTTCAAAGCATAGACAGTAAGAAGAGGTAGTTTTCTTGTACTTAAGTCAGCATTGTGCCTTTTCTATTTAATTCTGATTCAATTTCTGTGTTTCATCGTCAATAAGAAGGTCAGAGGGACACAGTAAACCTGAAGTGAAGCATCAGAATCTATACCTAGTGTCACAGGAATGGTTCAAAACGGAGACAGTAAGAAGAGTCAGTTTTCTTGTACTTAAGTCGGCATTGTGACTTTTGAATTTAATTCCGATGGAATTTCAGTGTTTCATCGTCAATAAGAAGGTCAGAGGGAAACAGTGAACCTGAAGTGAACCTTCAAAATCTATAACTAGTGTCACAGGAATGGTTCAAAACATAGACTGTAAGAAGAGTCAGTTTTCTTGTACTAAAGTCGGCATTGTGCCTTTTCTATTCAATTCCGATGCAATCTCTGTGTTTCATCGTCAATAAGAAGGTCAGAGGGAAACGGTAAACCTGAAGTGAAGCATCGGAATCTGTAGCTAGTGTCACTGGAATGCTTCAAAACATAGACAGTAAGAAGAGTCAGTTTTCATGTACTTAAGTCGGCATTGTGCCTTTTCTATTTAATTCTGATGCAATTTCTGTGTTTCATCGTCAATAGGAAGGACGGAGGGACACAGTAAACCTGAAGTGAAGCATCGGAATCTATAACTAGAGTCGCAGGAATGGTTCAAAACATTGACAGTAGGAAGAGCCAGTCTTCTTGTACTTGATTCGGCATTGTGCCTTTTGTATTTAATTGCGATGCAATTTCTGTGTTTCATCGTCAATAAGAAGGTCAGAGGGATACAGTAAACCTGAAGTGGAGCATCGGAATCTATAACTAGTGTCACAGGAATAGTTCAAAACATAGACAGTAAGAAGAGTCAGTTTTCTTGTACTTAAGTCGGCATTGTACCTTTTCTATTTAATTCCGATGCAATTTCTGAGTTTCGTCGTCAATAAGAAGATCCAAGGGATACAGTAAACCTGAAGTGAAGCATCGAAATCTATAACTAGTGTCACGGGAATGGGTCAAAACATAGACAGTAAGAAGTGTCAGATTTCTTGTACTTAAGTCGGCATTGTGCCTTTTGTATTTAATTCCGATGGAATTTCTGTGTTTCATCGTCAATACGAAGGTCAGAGGGATTCAGTAAACCTGAAGTGAAGCACCGAAATCTGTAACTAGTGTCACTGGAATGCGTCAAAACATAGACAGTAAGAAGAGTCAGTTTTCTTGTACTTAAGTCGGCATTGTGCCTTTTCTATTTAATTCCCATGCAATTTCTATGTTTCATCGTCAATAAGAAGGTGAGAGGGATACAGTAAACCTGAAGTGAAGCATCGGAATCTATAACTAGTGTCACAGGATTGGCTCAAAACATAGACAGTAAGAAGAGCCAGTCTTCTTGTACTTAAGTCGGCATTGTGCCTTTTCTATTTAATTCTGATTCATTTCCTGTGTTTCATCGTCAATAAGAAGGCCAAAGGGATACAGTAAACCTGAAATGAAGCATCGGAATCTGTAACTAGTGTCACAGGAATGGTTCAAAACATAGACAGTAAGAGGAGTCAGTTTTTTGTACTTAAGTCGGCGTTGTGCCTTTTGTATTTAATTCCGATGCAATTTCTGTGTTTCATCGTCAATAAGAAGGTCAGAGAGATACAGTAAACCTGAAGAGAAGCATCGGATGCTATAACTAGTGTCACGGGAATGGGCCAATACATAGACAGTAATAAGAGTCAGTTTTCTTGTACTTAAGTCGGAATTGTGCTTTTTCTATTTAATTCTGATGCAATTTCTGTGTTTCATCGTCAATAAGAAGGTCAGAGGGATACAGTAAACCTGAAGTGAAGCATCGGAATCTATAACTAGTGTCACATGAATGGTTTAAAACATAGACAGCAAGAAGAGTCAGTTTTCTTGAACTTAAGTCGGCATTGTGCCTTTTGTATTTAATTCCGATGCAATATCTGTGTTTCATCGTCAATACGAAGGTCAGAGGGATACAGTAAACCTTAAGTGAAGCATCGGAATCTAGAACTAGTGTCACAGGAATGGTTCAAACATAGATAGTAAGAAGAATCAGTTTTCATGTACTTAAATCGGCATTGTGCCTTTTCTATTTAATTCCCATGCAATTTCTATGTTTCATCGTCAATAAGAAGGTGAGAGGGATACAGTAAACCTGAAGTGAAGCATCGGAATCTATAACTAGTGTCACAGGAATGGCTCAAAACATAGACAGTAAGAAAAGCCAGTCTTCTTGTACTTAAGTCGGCATTGTGCCTTTTGTATTTAATTCTGATGCAATTTCTGTGTTTCATCGTCAATAAGACGGTCAGTGGGATACTGTAAACCTGAAGTGAAGCATCGGAATCTATAACTAGTGTCACAGGAATGGTTCAAAACATAGACAGTAAGAAGTGACAGTTCTCTTGTACTTAAGTCGGCATTGTGATTTTGTATTTAATTCCAAAGCTATTTCTGTGTTTCATCGTCAATAAGAAGGTCAGGGGGATACAGTAAACCTGAAGAGAAGCATCGGATGCTATAACTAGTGTCACGGGAATGGGCCAATACATAGACAGTAATAAGAGTCAGTCTTCTTGTACTTAAGTCGGAATTGTGCTTTTTCTATTTAATTCTGATGCAATTTCTGTGTTTCATCGTCAATAAGAAGGTGAGAGGGATACAGTAAACCTGAAGTGAAGCATCGGAATCTGTAACTAGTGTCACAGGAATGGCTCAAAACATAGACAGTAAGAAGAGTCAGTTTTCTTGTACTTATCTCGGCATTGTGCCATTTGTATTTAAGTCGGATGCAATATATGTGTTTCATCGTGAATAAGAAGGTCAGAGCGATACAGTAAACCTGAAGTGAAGCATTGGAATCGATAACTAGTGTCACAGGAATGGTTCAAAATCATAGACAGTAAGAAGACTCAGATTTCTTGTACTTAGGTCGGCACTGTGCCTTTTTTTTTTAATGCCGATGCAATTTCTGTGTTTCATCGTCAGTAAGAAGGTCAGAGGGATACAGTAAACCTGAAGTGAAGCATCGAAATCTATAACTAGTGTCACAGGAATGGTTCAAAACAAAGACAGTAAGAAGAGTCAGTTTTCTTGTACTTAAGTCGGCATTTTGCCTTTTGTATTTACTTCCGCTGCAAATTCTGTGTTTCATCGTCAATAAGAAGGTCAGATGGAAACAGTACACCTGAAGTGAAGCATCGGAATGTGTAACTAGTGTCACAAGAATGGTTCAAAACATAGACAGTAAGAAGAGTCAGTTTTCTTGTACTTAAGTCGGCATTGTGCCTGTTCTATTTAATTATGATGCAAATTCTCTGTTTCATCGTCAATAAGAAGATCCAAGGGAAACAGTAAACCTAAAGTTAAGCATCGGAATCTAAAACCAGTCTCACAGGAAAGTTTCAAATCATAGACAGTAAGAGGAGCCAGTCTTTTTGTACTTATGTCGGCGTTGTGCCTTTTGTATTTATTACCGATGCAATTTCTGTGTTTCATCGTCAATAAGAAGGTCAGGGGGTAACAGTATACCTAAACTGAAGCATCGGAATCTATAACTAGTGTCACAGGAATGGTTCAAAACATACACAGTAAGAAGAGTCAGTTTTCTTGTACTTAAGTCGGCGTTGTGCCTTTTGTATTTATTACCGATGCAATTTCTGTGTTTCATCGTCAATAAGAAGGTCAGAGGGATACTGTAAACCTGAGGTGAAGCATCGCAATCTTTAACTAGTGTCACAGGAATGGTTCAAACATAGACTGTAAGAAGAGTCAGTCTTCTTGTACTTAAGTCGGCATTGTGCCTTTTGTGTTTAATTCCGATGCAATTTCTGTGTTTCATCGACAATAAGAAGGTCAGAGGGCTACAGTAAACCTGAAGTGAAGCATTGGAATCCGTAACTTGTGTCACAGGAATGGCTCAAACATAGACAGTAAGAGTGTCAGTCTTCTTGAACTCGATTTGGCATTGTGCCTTTTGTAATTAATTTCGATGCAATGTCTGTGTTTCATCGTCAATAAGAAGGTCAGAGGGATACAGTAAACCTGACGTGAAGCATCGCAATCTGTAACTAGTGTCACAGGAATGGTTCAGAACATAGACTGTAAGAAGTGTCAGTCTTCTTGTACTTATGTCGGCAATGTGACTTTTATATTTAATACCGATGCAATTCTCGTGTTTTATCGTCAATAAGATGGTCCAAGGGATACAGTAAACCTGAAGTGAAGCATCGGAATCTATAACTAGTGTCACAGGAATGGTTCAAAACATAGACAGTAGGAAGAGTCAGTCTTCTTGTACTTAAGTCGGCATTGTGCCTTTTGTATTTAACTCCGATGCAATTTCTGTGTTCCATCGTCAATAAGAAGGTCAGAGGGCTACAGTAAACCTGAAGTGAAGCATCGGAATCTGTAACTTGTGTCACAGGAATGGTTCGAAACATAGACAGTAAGAAGAATCAGTTTTCTTGTACTTAATTCGGCATTGTGCCTTTTGTATTTAATTCCGATGCAATTTCTGTGTTTCATCGCCAATAAGAAGGTCAGAGGGTTACAGTAAACCTGAAGTAAAGCATCGGAATCTATAACTAGTGTCACGGGAATGGTTCAAAACATAGACAGTAAGAAGAGTCATCCTTTTGTACTTCAGTCGGCATTGTGCCTATGTATTTAATTCTGATGCAATTTCTGTGTTTCATCGTCAATACGAAGGTCAGAGAGATACAGTAAACCTAAAGTGAAGCATCGGAATCTATAACTAGTGTCACATTAATGGTTCAAACCATAGACAGTAAGAAGAGCCATTCTTCTTGTACTTGAGTCGGCATTGTGGCTTTTGTATTTAATTCCGATGCAATTTCTGTGTTTCATCATCAATAAGAAGGTCAGTGGGATACAGTAAACCCGAAGTGAAGCATCGGTATCTACAACTAGTGTCACAGGAATGGTTCAAAACATAGACAGTAGGAAGAGTAGTTCTCTTGTACTTAATTCGGCATTGTGCTTTTGTATTTAATTCCGATGCAATTTCTGTGTTTCATCGTCAATAAGAAGGTCAGAGGGATACAGTAAACCGGAAGTCAATCATCGGAATCTGTAACTTGTGTCACGGGAATGCTTCAAAACATAGACAGTAAGAAGAGTCAGTTTTCTTGTACTTAAGTCGGCATTGTGCCTTTTCTATTTAATTCCGATGCAATTTCAGTGTTTCATCGTCAATAAGAAGTTCAGAGGGATACAGTAAACCTGAAGTGAAGCATCGGAATCTATAACTAGTGTCACAGGAATGGTTCAAAACGTAGACAGTAAGAAGAGTCTGTGTTCTTGTACTTAAGTCGGCAATGTGACTTTTATATTTAATACCGATGCAATTTCTGTGTTTAATCGTCAATAAGAAGGTCAGAGGGATACAGTAAACATATAGTGAAGCTTCGGAATCTAAAACTGGTCTGACAGGAAATGTTCAAAACATAGCCAGTAAGAAAAGTCAGTTTTCTTGTACTTAAGTCGGCATTGTGCCTTTTCTCTTTAATTCCGATGCAATATCTGTGTTTCGACGTCAATAAGAAGGTCCAAGGGATACAGTAAACCTGAAGTGAAGCTTCGGAATCTTTAACTAGCGTCACAATAATAATTCAAAACGTAGACAGTAAGAAGAGTCAGTTTTTCTGTACTTAAGACGGCATTGTGCCTTTTCTATTTAATTCCGATGCAATTTTTGTGTTTTGTCGTCAGTAAGATGGTCCAAGGGAGACAGTAAACCTGAAGTGAAGCATCGGAATCTAAAACCGGTCCCACAGGAAAGGTACAAAACGTAGACAGTAAGAAGAGCCAGTCTTCCTGAACTCGATTCGGCATTGTGCCTTTTGTAATTAATTTCGATGCAATTTCTGTGTTTCATCGTCAATACGAGCGTCAGAGGGATACAGTAAACCCGAAGTGAAGTATCGGAATGTACAACTAGTGTCACAGGAATGGTTCAAATCATAGACAGTAGGAAGAGTAGTTTTCTTGTACTTAATTCGGCATTGTGCCTTTGTATTTAATTCCGATGCAATTTCTGTGTTTCTTCGTCAATAAGAAGGTCAGAGGGATACAGCAAACCTGAAGTGAATCATCGGAAACTATAACTAGTGTCACGGGAATGCTTCAAAATATAGACAGTAAGAAGAGTCAGTTTTCTTATACTTAAGTCGGCATTGTGCCTTTTATATTTATTACCAATGTAATTTCTGTGTTTAATCGTCAATAAGAAGGTCCAAGGGATACAGTAAACATATAGTGAGGCATCGGAATCTAAAACTGGTCTGACAGGAAATGTTCAAAACATAGCCAGTAAGAAGTGTCAGTCTTCTTGTTCTTAAGTCGGCATTGTGCGTTTTGTATTTCATTCCGATACAATTTCTGTGTTTAATCGTCAATAAGAAGGTCCAAGGGATACAGTAAACATATAGTGATGCATCTGAATCTAAAACTGGTCTCACAGGAAATGTTCAAATGATAGTCAGTAAGAAGAGTCAGTCTTCTTGTACTTATGTCGGCATTGTGCCTATGTATTTAATTCCGATGCAATTTCTGTGTTACATTGTCAATAAGAACTTCAGAGGGATACAGTAAGCCTGAAGTGAAGCATCGGAATCTGTAACTAGTGTCACTGGAATGGTTCAAAACATAGACAGTAAGAAGAGTCAGTCTTCTTGTACTTAAGACGGCATTGTGCCTTTTGTATTTTATTCCGATGCAATTTCTGTGTTTCATCGTCAATAAGAAGGTCAGAGGGATACAGTAAACCTGAAGTGAAACATCGGAATCTATAACTTGTGTCACAGGAATGGTTCAAAACATAGACAGTAAGAAGAGTCTGTTTTCTTGTACTTAATTCGGCATTGTGCCTTTTGTATTTAATTCCGATGCAATTTCAGTGGTTCATCGTCAATAAGAAGGTCAGAGGGTTGCAGTAAACCTGAAGTAAAGCATCGGAATCTATAACTAGTGTCACGGGAATGGTTTAAAACATATACAGTAATAAGAGTCAGTCTCCTTGTACATAAGTCGGCATTGTGCCTATGTATTTAATTCCGATGCAATTTCTGTGTTTCATCGTCAATAAGAATGTCAGAGGGATACAGTAAACCTGAAGTGAAGCATCGGAATCTATAACTAGTGTCACAGGAATGGTTCAAAACATAGACAGTAAGAAGAGCCAGTCTTCTTGTACATGAGTCGGCATTGTGCCTTTTTTAATTAATTCCGATGCAATTTCTGTGTTTCATCGTCAATAAGAAGGTCAGTGGGATACAGTAAAACCAAAGTGAAGCATCGGAATCTACAACTAGTGTCACAGGAATGGTTCAAATCATAGACAGTAGGAAGAGTAGCTCTCTTGTACTTAATTCGGCATTGTGCTTTTGTATTTATTTCCGATGCAATTTCTGTGTTTCATCGTCAATAAGAATTTCAGAGGGATACAGTAAACCTGAAGTGAATCGTCGGAAACTATAACTAGTGTCACGGGAATGCTTCAAATGATAGCCAGTAAGAGGAGTCAGTGTTCTTGTACTTAAGTCGTCATTGTGCCTTTTGCATTTATTTCCGATGCAATTTCTGTGTTTAATCGTCAATAAGAAGGTCCTAGCGATACAGTAAACCTGAAGTGAAGCATCGGAATCTATAACTAGTGTCACAGGAATGGTTCAAAACATAGACAGTAAGAAGAGCCAGTCTTCTTGTACATGAGTCGGCATTGTGCCCTTTGTAATTAAGTCCGATGCAATTTCTGTGTTTCATCGTCAATAAGAAGGTCAGTGGGATACAGTAAAACCAAAGTGAAGCATCGGAATCTACAACTAGTGTCACAGGAATGGTTCAAATCATAGACAGTAGGAAGAGTAGTTCTCTTGTACTTAATTCGGCATTGTGCTTTTGTATTTATTTCCGATGCAATTTCTGTGTTTCATCGTCAATAAGAAGGTCAGTGGGATACAGTAAAACCAAAGTGAAGCATCGGAATCTACAACTAGTGTCACAGGAATGGTTCAAATCATAGACAGTTAGGAAGAGTAGTTCTCTTGTACTTAATTCGGCATTGTGCTTTTCCATTTAATTCCGATGCAATTTCTGCGTTTCATCGTCAATAAGAAGATGAGAGGGATACAGTAAACATATAGTGAAGCACCGGAATCTAAAACAGGTCTCACAGAAAATGTTCACAACATAGTCAGTAAGAAGAGTCAGTCTTCTTGGGCTTAAGCCGGCAGTGTGCCTTTTCTATTTAATTCCGATGCAATTTCTATGTTTTGTCGTCAGTAAGAAGGTCCAAGGGATACAGTAAACCGGAAGTGAAGCATCGGAATCTAAAACCGGTCTCACAGGAAAGATTCAAATCATAGACAGTAAGAAGAGCCAATCTTCTTGAACTCGATTGGGCATTGTGCCTTTTGTAATTAATTTCGGTGCAATTTCTGTGTTTCATCGTCAATAAGAAGGTCAGAGGGATACAGTAACCCCGAAGTGAACCATCGGAATCTATCACTAGTGTCACAAGAATGGTTCAAAACATAGACAGTAAGAAGAGTCAGTCTTCTTGTACTTAAGTCAGCAATATGACTTTTATATTTAATACCGATGCAATTTTCGTGTTTCATCGTCAATAAGAAAGTCCAAGGGATACAGTAAACCGAAGTGAAGCATCGGAATCTATAACTAGTGTCACAGGAGTGGTTCAAAACATAGACAGTAGGAAGAGTCAGTCTTCTTGTACTTAATTCGGCAATGTGCCTTTTGTATTTAATTCCGATGCAATTTCTGTGTTTCATCATCAACAAGAAGGTCAGAGGGTTACAGTAAACCTGAAGTATAGCATCGGAATCTAAAACTGGTCTCACAGGAAAGGTTCAAATCATAGACGGTAAGAAGAGTTAGTTTTCTTGTACTTAACTCAGCATTGTGAATTTTCTATTTAATTCTGATTCAAATTCTGTGTTTCGTCGTCAATAAGAAGGTAGAAGGGATACAGTAAACCTGAAGTGAAGCATCGGAATCTATAACTAGTGTCACAAGAATGGTTCAAAACATAGACAGTAAGAAGAGTCAGTCTTCATGTACTTAAATCGGCATTGTGCCTTTTGTATTTAATCCCAATGCAATTTCTGTGTTTCATCGTCAATAAGAATGTGAGAGGGTTACAGTAAACCTTAAGTGAAGCATCGGAATCTATAACTAGAGTCACAGGAATGGTTCAAAACATAGACAGTAAGAAGAGTCAGTTTTCTTGTACTTTGGTCGGCATTTTGCCTTTTCTATTTAATTCCGATGCAATTTCTGTGTTTCATCGTCAACAAGAAGGTCAGAGGCATACAGTAAACCAGAAGTGAAGCATCGGAATATATAACTAGTGTCACAGGAATGGTTCAAAACATAGACTGTAATAAGAGTCAGTCTTCTTGTACTTAAGTCGGCATTGTGCCTTTTGTATTTAATACCGATGCAATTTTCGTGTCTCATCGTCAATAAAAAGGTCCAACGGATACAGTAAACCGGAAGTGAAGCATCGGAATCTATAACTAGTGTCACAGGAATGGTTCAAAACGTAGACAGTAAGAAGAGTCAGTCTTCATGTACTTCAATCGGCATTGAGCTTTTCTATTTAATTATGAGGCAATTTCTGTTTTTCATCGTCAATAAGGTCAGAGGGTTACAGTAAACCTGAAGTGAAACATCGGAATCTATAACTAGTGTCACAGGAATGGTTCAAAGCATAGACAGTAAGAAGAGTCAGATTTCTTGTACATAAGTCGGCAATGTGACTTTTACATTTAATACCGATGCAATTTTCGTGTTTCATCGTCAATAAGAAAGTCCAAGGGATACAGTAAACCCGAAGTGAAGCATCGGAATCTATAACTAGTGTCACAGGAGTGGTTCAAAACATAGACAGTAGGAAGAGTCAGTCTTCTTGTACTTAATTCGGCATTGTGCTTTTGTATTTAATTCCGATGCAATTTGTGTGTTTCATCGTCAATAAGAAGGTCAGAGGGTTACAGTAAACCTGAAGTAAAGCATCGGAATCTAAAACTGGTCTCACAGAAAAGGTTCAAATCATAGACTGTAAGAAGAGTTAGTTTTCTTGTACTTAACTCAGCATTGTGCCTTTTCTACTTAATTCTGATTCAAATTCTGTGTTTCGTCGTCAATAAGAGGGTCCAAGGAATACAGTAAACCTAAAGTGAAGCATTGGAATCTAAAACCGGTCTCACAGGAAAGCTTCAAAACGTAGACAGTAAGAAGAGCCAGTCTTCTTGTACTTGAGTCGGCAATGTGATTTTTGTATTTAATTCCGATGCAATTTCTGTGTTTCATCGTCAATAAGAAGGTCAGAGGGATACAGTAAACCTGAAGTGAAGCATCGGAATCTATAACAGGTGTCACAGGAATGGTTCAAAATATAGACAGTAGGGAAGATTCAGTTTTCTTGTACTTAAGTCGTCATTGTGCCTTTTCTCTTTAATTCCGATGCAATTTCTGTGTTTCGACGTCAATAAAAAGGTCCATGGGATATAGTAAACCTGAAGTGAAGCATCGGAATCTAAAACCGGTAACACAGGAAAGGTTCAAAACACAGGCAGTAAGAAGAGCCAGTCTTCTTGTACTTGAGTCGGCATTGTGCCTTTTGTATTTAATTCCGATGCAATTTCTGTGTTTAATCGTCAATACGAAGGTCAGAGGGATACAGTAAACCTGAAGTGAAGCATCGGAATCTATAACTAGTGTAAAAGGAATGATTCTAAACATAGACAGTAAGATGAGTCAGTCCTCTTGTAAAGTCGGCATTGTGCCTTTTCTATTACTTCCGATGCAATTTCTGTGTTTCATCGGCAATAAGAAGGTCAGAGGGATACAGTTAACCTGAAGTGAAGCATCGGAAAATATAACTAGTGTCACAGGAATGGTTCAAAACATAGACAGTAAGAAGAGACAGTCTTCTTGAACTCGATTCGGCATTGTGCCTTTTGTAGTTACATCCGATGCAATTTATGTGTTTCATCGTCAATAAGATAGTCAGAGGGATACAGTAAACCTGAGGTGAAGCATCGCAATCTATAACTAGTGTCACAGGAATGGTTCAAAACATAGACAGTAAGAAGTGTCAGTCTTCTTGTACTTAAGTCGGCAATGTGACTTTTATATTTAATACCGATTCTATTTTCCTGTTTCATCGTCAATAAGAAGGGTCAAGGGATACAGTAAAGTAGAAGTGAAGCATCGGAATCTATAACTAGTGTCACAGGAATGGTTCAAAGCATTGACAGAGGAAGAGTCTGTCTTCTTGTCCTTGAGTCGGCATTGTAACTTTTGTATTTAATTCTGATGCAATTTCTGTGTTTCATCGTCAATACGAAGGTCAGAGGGATACAGTAAACCTGAAGTGAGGCATCGGAATCTATATCTAGTGTCACAGGAATAGTTCAAAACATTGACAGTAGGAAGAGTCAGTCTTCTTGTACTTAAGTCGGCATTGTGCCTTTAGTATTTAATTCCGATGCTATTTCTGTGTTTCATCGTCAATAAGAAGGTCCAAGGGATACAGTAAACCTGAGGTGAAGAATCGGAATCTATAACTAGTGCCACAGGAATGATTCAGACATAGACAGTAATAAGAGCCAGTCTTCTTGTTCTTGAGTCGGCATTGCGCCTATGTATTTAAGACCGATGCAATTTTTGTGTTACATCGTCAATAAGAAGGTCAGAGGGATACAGTTAACCTGAAGTGAAGCATCGGAAAATATAACTAGTGTCACAGGAATGGTTTAAAACATAGTCAGTAATAAGAGTCAGTCTTCTTGTACTTAAGTCAGCATTGTGCCTTTTCTATTTAATTCTGATTCAATTCCGGTGTCTCATCGTCAATAAGGAGGCCAAAGGGATACAGTAAACCTGAAATGAAGCATCGGAATCTATAACTAGTGTCACAGGAATGGTTCAAAACATAGACAGTAAGAAGAGACAGTTCTCTTATACTTAAGTCGGCATTGTGATCTTGTATTTAATTCCAAAGCAATTTCTGTGTTTCATTGTCAATAAGAAGGTCAGAGGGATACAGTTAACCTGAAGTGAAGCATCGGAAAATATAACTAGTGTCACAGGAATGGTTCAAAACATAGTCAGTAATAAGAAACAGTCTTCTTGTACTTAAGTCAGCATTGTGCCTTTTCTATTTAATTCTGATTCAATTCCTGTGTTTCATCGCCAATAAGAAGGCCAAAGGGATACAGTAAACCGAAATGAAGCATCGGAATCTATAACTAGTGTCACAGGAATGGTTCAAAACATAGACAGTAAGAAGAGTCAGTTTTCTTGTACTTAAGTCGGCGTTGTGGCTTTTGTATTTAATTCCGATGCAATTTCTGTGTTTCATCGTCAATAAGAAGGTCAGAGGGATACAGTAAACTTGAAGTGAAGCATCGGAATCCATAACTAGTGTCACATGAATGGTTTAAAACATAGACAGTAAGAAGAGTCAGTTTTCTTGAACTTAAGTCGGCATTGTGCCTTTTGTATTTAATTCCGATGCAATATCTGTGTTTCATCGTCAATAAGAAGGTCAGTGGGATACAGTAAACCTTAAGTGAAGCATCGTAATCTAGAACTAGTGTCACAGGAATGGTTCAAACATAGATAGTAAGAAGAACAGTTTTCATGTACTTAAGTCGGCATTGTGCCTTTTCTATTTAATTCCCATGCAATTTCTATGTTTCATCGTCAATAAGAAGGTGAGAGGGATACAGTAAACCTGAAGTGAAGCATCGGAATCTATAACTAGTGTCACAGGAATGGCTCAAAACATAGACAGTAAGAAGAGCCAGTCTTCTTGTACTTAAGTCGGCATTGTGCCTTTTGTATTTAATTCTGATGCAATTTCTGTGTTTCATCGTCAATAAGAAGGTCAGTGGGATACTGTAAACCTGAAGTGAAGCATCGGAATCTATAACTAGTGTCACAGGAATGGTTCAAAACATAGACAGTAAGAAGAGACTGTTCTCTTGTACTTAAGTAGGCATTGTGATCTTGTATTTAATTCCAAAGCAATTTCTGTGTTTCATCGTCAATAAGAAGGTCAGAGGAATACAGTAAACCTGAAGAGAAGCATCGGAATCTATAACTAGTGTCAAAGGAATGATTCAGAACATAGACAGTAAGATGAGTCAGTCTTCTTGTAAAGTCGGCATTGTGCCTTTTCTATTACTTCCGATGCAATTTCTGTGTTTCATCGTCAATAAGAAGGTCCAAGGGATACAGTAAACCTGAAGTGAAGAATCGGAACCTATAACTAGTGTCACAGGAATGATTCAAACATAGACAGTAATAAAAGCCTGTATTCTTGTTCTTGAGACGGCATTGCGCCTATGTATTTAAGACCGATGCAATTTCTGTGTTACATCGTCTATAAGAAGGTCAGAGGGATACAGTAAACCTGAAGTGAAGCATCGGAATCTATAACTAGTGTCACAAGAATGGTTCAAAACATAGACAGTAAGAAGAGTCAGTCTTCATGTACTTAAATCGGCATTGCGCCTTTTCTATTTTATTCCAATGCAATTTCTGTGTTTCATCGTCCATAAGAAGGTCAGAGGGTTACAGTAAACCTGAAGTGAAGCATCGGAATCAATAACTAGTGTCACAGGAATGGTTCAAAACATAGACAGTAAGAAGAGTCAGTCTTCATGTACTTAAATCGGCATTGTGCTTTTCTATTTAATTATGAGGCAATTTCTGTTTTTCATCGTAAATAAGGTCAGAGGGTTACAGTAAACCTGAAGTGAAACATCGGAATCTATAACTAGTGTCACAGGAATGGTTCAAAACATAGACAGTAAGAAGAGTCAGATATCTTGTACATAAGTCGGCAATGTGACTTTTATATTTAATACCGATGCAATTTTCGTGTTTCATCGCCAACAAGAAAGTCCAAGGGATACAGTAAACCCGAAGTGAAGCATCGGAATCTATAACTAGTGTCACTGGAGTGGTTCAAAACATAGACAGTAGGAAGAGTCAGTCTTCTTGTACTTAATTCGGCATTGTGCTTTTGTATTTAATTCCGATGCAATTTCTGTGTTTCATCGTCAATAAGAAGGTCAGAGGGTTACAGTAAACCTGAAGTAAAGCATCGGAATCTAAAACTGGTCTCACAGAAAAGGTTCAAATCATAGACTGTAAGAAGAGTTAGTTTTCTTGTACTTAACTCAGCATTGTGCCTTTTCTATTTAATTCTGATTCAAATTCTGTGTTTCGTCGTCAATAAGAAGGTCCAAGGAATACAGTAAACCTAAAGTGAAGCATTGGAATCTAAAACGGGTCGCACAGGAAAGCTTCAAAACGTAGACAGTAAGAAGAGCCAGTCTTCTTGTACTTGAGTAGGCAATGTGATTTTTGTATTTAATTCCGTTGCAATTCCTGTGTTTCATCGTCAATAAGAAGGTCAGAGGGATACAGTAAACCTGAACTGAAGCATCGGAATCTATAACAGGTGTCACAGGAATGGTTCAAAATATCGACAGTAAGAAGATTCAGTTTTCTTGTACTTAAGTCGTCATTGTGCCTTTTCTCTTTAATTCCGATGCAATTTCTGTGTTTCGACGTCAATAAAAAGTCCAAGGGATATAGTAAACCTGAAGTGAAGCATCGGAATCTAAAACCGGTAACACAGGAAAGGTTCAAAACACAGGCAGTAAGAAGAGCCAGTCTTCTTGTACTTGAGTCGGCATTGTGCCTTTTGTATTTAATTCCGATGCAATTTCTGTGTTTAATCGTCAATACGAAGGTCAGAGGGATACAGTAAACCTGAAGTGAAGCATCGGAATCTATAACTAGTGTAAAAGGAATGATTCAAAACATAGACAGTAAGATGAGTCAGTCTTCTTGTAAAGTCGGCATTGTGCCTTTTCTATTACTTCCGATGCAATTTCTGTGTTTCATCGGCAATAAGAAGGTCAGAGGGATACAGTTAACCTGAAGTGAAGCATCGGAAAATATAACTAGTGTCACAGGAATGGTTCAAAACATAGACAGTAAGAAGGCCAGTCTTCTTGAACTCGATTCGGCATTGTGCCTTTTGTAGTTACATCCGATGCAATTTATGTGTTTCATCGTCAATAAGATAGTCAGAGGGATACAGTAAACCTGAGGTGAAGCATCGCAATCTATAACTAGTGTCAAAGGAATGGTTCAAAACATAGACAGTAAGAAGTGTCAGTCTTCTTGTACTTAAGTCGGCAATGTGACTTTTATATTTAATACCGATTCTATTTTCCTGTTTCATCGTCAATAAGAAGGTCCAAGGGATACAGTAAACCAGAAGTGAAGCATCGGAATCTATAACTAGTGTCACAGGAATGGATCAAAGCATTGACAGAGGAAGAGTCTGTCTTCTTGTACTTGAGTCGGCATTGTGACTTTTGTATTTAATTCCGATGCAATTTCTGTGTTTCATCGTCAATACGAAGATCAGAGGGATACAGTAAACCTGAAGTGAGGCATCGGAATCTATATCTAGTGTCACAGGAATGGTTCAAAACACTAACAGTAGGAAGAGTCCGTCTTCTTGTACTTAAGTCGGCATTGTGCCTTTAGTATTTAATTCCGATGCTATTTCTGTATTTCATCGTCAATAAGAAGGTCCAAGGGATACAGTGAACCTGAAGTGAAGCATCGGAATCTAAAACCGGTAACACAGGAAAGGTTCAAAACACAGGCAGTGAGAAGAGCCAGTCTTCTTGTTCTTGAGTCGGCATTTGCGCCTATGTATTTAAGACCGATGCAATTTTTGTGTTACATCGTCAATAAGAAGGTCAGAGGGATACAGTTAACCTGAAGTGAAGCATCGGAAAATATAACTAGTGTCACAGGAATGGTTTAAAACATAGTCAGTAATAAGAGTCAGTCTTCTTGTACTTAAGTCAGCATTGTTCCTTTTCTATTTAATTCTGATTCAATTCCTGTGTCTCATCGTCAATAAGGAGGCCAAAGGGATACAGTAAACCTGAAATGAAGCATCGGAATCTATAACTAGTGTCACAGGAATGGTTCATACATAGACAGTAAGAAGAGACAGTTCTCTTGTACTTAAGTCGGCATTGTGATCTTGTATTTAATTCCAAAGCAATTTCTGTGTTTCATCGTCAATAAGAAGGTCAGAGGGATACAGTTAACCTGAAGTGAAGCACCGGAAAATATAACTACTGTCACAGGAATGGTTCAAAACATAGTCAGTAATAAGACTCAGTCTTCTTGTACTTAAGTCGGCGTTGTGCCTTTTGTATTTAATTTCGATGCAATTTCTGTGTTTCATCGTCAATAAGAAGGTCAGAGGGATACAGTAAACTTGAAGTGAAGCATCGGAATCTATAACTAGTGTCACATGAATTGTTTAAAACATAGACAGTAAGAAGAGTCAGTTCTCTTGAACTTAAGTCGGCATTGTGCCTTTTGTATTAAATTCCGATGCAATATCTGTGTTTCATCGTCAATAAGAAGGTCAGAGGGATACAGTAAACCTTAAGTGAAGCATCGGAATCTAGAACTAGTGTCACAGGAATGGTTCAAACATAGATTGTAAGAAGAATCAGTTTTCATGTACTTAAGTCGGCATTGTGCCTTTTCTATTTAATTCCCATGCAATTTCTATGTTTCATCGTCAATAAGAAGGTGAGAGGGATACAGTAAACCTGAAGTGAAGCATCGGAATCTATAACTAGTGTCACAGGAATGGCTCAAAACATAGACAGTAAGAAGAGCCAGTCTTCTTGTACTTAAGTCGGCATTGTGCCTTTTGTATTTAATTCTGATGCAATTTCTGTGTTTCATCGTCAATAAGAAGGTCAGTGGGATACTGTAAACCTGAAGTGAAGCATCGGAATCTATAACTAGTGTCACAGGAATGGTTCAAAACATAGACAGTAAGAAGAGACAGTTCTCTTGTACTTAAGTAGGCATTGTGATCTTGTATTTAATTCCAAAGCAATTTCTGTGTTTCATCGTCATTCAGAAGGTCAGAGGAATACAGTAAACCTGAAGAGAAGCATCGGAATCTGTAACTAGTGTCACGGGAATGGGCCAATACATAGTCAGTAATAAGAGTCAGTTTTCTTGTACTTAAATCGGAATTGTGCTTTTTCTATTTAATTCTGATGCAATTTCTGTGTTTCATCATCAATAACAAGGTCAGAGGGATACAGTAAACCTGAAGTGAAGCATGCGAATCTATAACTAGTGTCACAGGAATGGATCAAAACATAGACAGTAGGAAGAGCCAGTCTTCTTGTACTTGATTCGGTATTGTGCCTTTTGAATTTAAATCCGATGCAATTTCTGTGTTTCATCGTCAATAAGAAGGTCAGAGGGATACAGTAACCCTAAAGTGAAGCATCGGAAACTATCACTAGTGTCACAGGAATGGTTCAAAGCATAGACAGTAATAAGAGCCAGTCCTCTTGTACTTGAGTCGGCATTGTGACTTTTGTATTTAATTCCGATGCAATTTGTGTGTTTCATCGTCAATAAGAAGGTCAGAGGGACACAGTACACCTGAAGTGAAGCATCGGAATCTATAACTAGTGTCACAGGAATGGCTCAAAACATAGACAGTAAGAAGAGTCAGTTTTCTTGTACTTAATTCGGCATTGTGCTTTTCGTATTTAATTAAGATGCAATATATGTGTTTCATCGTGAATACGAAGGTCAGAGCGATACAGTAAACCTGAAGTGAAGCATCGGAATCGATAACTAGTGTCACGGGAATGGTTCAAAATCATAGACAGTAAGAAGAGTCAGATTTCTTGTACTTAGGTCGGCACTGTGCCTTTTTTTTTAATGCCGATGCAATTTCTGTGTTTCATCGTCAGTAAGAAGGTCAGAGGGATACAGTAAACCTGAAGTGAAGCATCGAAATCTATTACTAGTGTCACAGGAATGGTTCAAAACAAAGACAGTAAAAAGAGTCAGTTTTCTTGTACTTAGGTCGGCATTTTGCCTTTTGTATTTACTTCCGCTGCAAATTCTGTGTTTCATCGTCAATAAGAAGGTCAGAGGGAAACAGTACACCTGAAGTGAAGCATCGGAATGTGTAACTTGTGTCACAAGAATGGTTCAAAACATAGACAGTAAGAAGAGCCAGTCTTTTTGTACTTATGTCGGCGTTGTGCCTTTTGTATTTATTACCGATGCAATTTCTGTGTTTCATCGTCAATAAGAAGGTCAGGGGGTAACAGTATACCTAAACTGAAGCATCGGAATCTATAACTAGTGTCACAGGAATGGTTCAAAACATACACAGTAAGAAGAGTCAGTTTTCTTGTACTTAAGTCGGCGTGGTGCCTTTTGTATTTATTACCGATACAATTTCCGTGTTTCATCGTCAATAAGAAGGTCAGAGGGATACAGTAAACCTGAGGTGAAGCATCGCAATCTGTAACTAGTGTCACAGGAATGGTTCAAAACATAGACTGTAAGAAGAATCAGTCTTCTTGTACTTAAGTCGGCATTGTGATTTTTGTATTTAATTCCGATGCAATTTGTGTGTTTCATCGTCAATAAGAAGGTCAGAGGGATACAGTACACCTGAAGTGAAGCATTGGAATCTGTTAGTTGTGTCACAGGAATGGTTCAAAACATAGACAGTAAGAAGAGTCAGTTTTCTTGAACTCGATTTGGCATTGTGCCTTTTGTAATTAATTTCGATGCAATTTCTGTGTTCCATCGTCAATAAGAAGGTCAGAGGGCTACAGTAAACCTGAAGTGAGGCATCGGAATCTGTAACTTGTGTCACAGGAATGGTTCGAAACATAGACAGTAAGAAGAGTCAGTTTTCTTGTACTTAATTCGGCATTGTGCCGCTTGTATTTAGTTCCGATGCAATTTCTGTGTTTCTTCGTCAATAAGAAGGTCAGAGGGTTACAGTAAACCTGAAGTAAAGCATCGGAATCTATAACTAGTGTCACGGGAATGGTTCAAAACATAGACAGTAAGAAGAGTCAGTCTTCTTATACTTCAGTCGGCATTGAGCCTATGTATTTAATTCTGATGCAATTTCTGTGTTTCATCGTCAATACGAAGGTCAGAGAGATACAGTAAACCTAAAGTGAAGTATCGGAATCTATAACTAGTGTTACATTAATGATTCAAACCATAGACAGTAAGAAGAGCCAGTCTTCTTGTACTTGAGTCGGCATTGTGCCTTTTGTATTCAATTCCGATGCAATTTCTGTGTTTCATCGTCAATATGAAGGTCACAGGGTTACAGTAAACCTGAAGTAAAGCATCGGAATCTATAACTCGTGTCACGGGATTGGTTCAAAACATAGACAGTAAGAAGAGTCAGTCTTCTTGGACTTCAGTCGGCATTGTGTTTATGTATTTAATTCTGATGCAATTTCTGTGTTTCATCGTCAATACGAAGGTCAGAGAGATACAGTAAACCTAAAGTGAAGCATCGGAATCTATAACTAGTGTAACATTAATGGTTCAAACCATAGACAGTAAGAAGAGCCAGTCTTCTTGTACTTGAGTCGGCATTGTGCCTTTTGTATTTAATTCCGATGCAATTTCTGTGTTTCATCGTCAATAAGGTCAGTGGGATACAGTAAACCCGAAGTGAAGCATCGGTATCTACAACTAGTGTCACAGGAATGGTTCAAAACATAGACAGTAGGAAGACTAGTTCTCTTGTACTTAATTCGGCATTGTGCTTTTGTATTTAATTCCGATGCAATTTCTGTGTTTCATCGTCAATAAGAAGGTCAGAGGGATATAGTAAACCGGAAGTGAATCATCGGAATCTGTAACTAGTGTCACGGTAAAGCTTCAAATCATAGACAGTGAGAACAGTCAGTTTTCTTGTACTTAAGTCGGCATTGTGCCTTTTCTATTTAATTCCGATGCAATTTCAGTGTTTCATCGTCAATAAGAAGTTCGGAGGGATACAGTAAACCTGAAGTGAAGCATCGGAATCTATAAATAGTGTCACAGGAATGGTTCAAAACGTAGACAGTAAGAAGAGTCTGTCTTCTTGTACTTAAGTCGGCAATGTGACTTTTATATTTAATACCGATGCAAGTTCTGTGTTTAATCGTCAATAATAAGGTCAGAGGGAGACAGTAAACATATAGTGAAGCATCGGAATCTAAAACTGGTCTGACAGGAAATGTTCAAAACATAGCCAGTAAGAAGAGTCAGTTTTCTTGTACTTAAGTCGGCATTGTGCCTTTTCTCTTTAATTCCGATGCAATATCTGTGTTTCGACGTTAATAAGAAGGTCCAAGGGATACAGTAAACCTGAAGTGAAGCTTCGGAATCTATAACTAGCGTCACAAGAATAATTCAAAACGCAGACAGTAAGAAGAGTCAGTTTTTCTGTACTTAAGACGGCATTGTGCCTTTTCTATTTAACTCCGATGCACTTTATGTGTTTTGTCGTCGGTAAGATGGTCCAAGGGAGGGAGACAGTAAACCAGAAGTGAAGCATCGGAATCAAAACCGGTCCCACAGGAAAGGTACAAAACGTAGACAGTAAGAAGGGCCAGTCTTCTTGAACTCGAATCGGCATTGTGCCTTTTGAAATTAATTTCGATGCAATTTCTGTGTTTCATCGTCAATAAGCGCGTCAGAGGGATACAGTAAACCCGAAGTGAAGTATCGGAATGTACAACTAGTGTCACAGGAATGGTTCAAAACATAGACAGTAGGAAGAGTAGTTCTCTTGTACTTAATTCGGCATTGTGCCTTTGTATTTAATTCCGATGCAATTTCTGTGTTTCATCGTCAATAAGAAGGTCAGAGGGATACAGCAAACCTGAAGTGAATCATCGGAAACTATAACTAGTGTCACGGGAATGCTTCAAAATATAGACAGTAAGAAGAGTCAGTTTTCTTATACTTAAGTCGGCATTGTGCCTTTTCTATTTAATTCCGATGCAATTTCTGTGTATCATCGTCAATAAGAAGTTCAGAGGGATACAGTAAACCTGAAGTGAAGCATCTTAATCTATAACTAGTGTCACAGGAATGGTTCAAAACATAGACAGTAAGAAGAGTCAGTCTTCTTGTACTTAAGTCGGCAATGTGACTTTTATATTTAATACCAATGCAATTTCTGTGTTTAATCGTCAATAAGGAGGTCCAAGGGATACAGTAAACATATAGTGAGGCATCGGAATCTAAAACTGGTCTGACAGGAAATGTTCAAAACATAGCCAGTAAGAAGTGTCAGTCTTCTTGTTCTTAAGTCGGCATTGTGCCTTTTGTATTTCATTCCAAAGCAATTTCTGTGTTTAATCGTCAATAAGAAGGTCCAAGGGATACAGTAAACATATTGTGATGCATCTGAATCTAAAACTGGTCTCACAGGAAATGTTCAAAGGATAGTCAGTAAGAAGAGTCAGTCTTCTTGTACTTATGTCGGCATTGTGCCTTTTGTATTTATTTCCGATGCAATTTCTGTAATTCATCGTCAATAAGAAGGTCAGAGGGATACAGTAAACCTGAAGTGAAGCAACGGAATCTGTAACTAGTGTCACAAGAATGGTTCAAAACAAAGACAGTAAGAAGAATCAGTTTTCTTTTACTTAAGTCGACATTGTGCCTTTTATCTTTAAGTCCGATGCAATTTCTGTGTTTCGACGTCAATAAGAAGGTCCAAGGGATACAGTAAACCTGAAGTGAAGAATCGGAATCTATAACTAGTCTCACAGGATTGGTTCAAACCATACACAGTAAGAAGAGCCAGTCTTCTTGTACTTGAGTCGGCATTGTGCCTATGTATTTAATTCAGATGCAATTTCTGTGTTACATTGTCAAAAAGAACTTCAGAGGGATACAGTAAACCTGAAGTGAAGATCGGAATCTATAACTAGTGTCACTGGAATGGTTCAAAACATAGACAGTAAGAAGAGTCAGTCTTCTTGTACTTAAGTCGGCATTGTGCCATTTGTATTTTATTCCGATGCAATTTCTGTGTTTCATCGTCAATAAGAAGGTCAGAGGGATACAGTAAACCTGAAGTGAAGCATCGGAATCTATAACTTGTGTCACAGGAATGGTTCAAAACATATACAGAAAGAAGAGTCACTCTCCTTGTACTTAAGTCGGCATTGTGCCTATGTATTTAATTCCGATGCAATTTCTGTGTGTCATCGTCAATAAGAAGGTCAGAGGGATACAGTAAACCTGAAGTGAAGCATCGGAATCTATAACTAGTGTCACAGGAATGGTTCAAAACATAGACAGTAAGAAGAGCCAGTCTTCTTGTACATGAGTCGGCATTGTGCCTTTTGTAATTAATTCCGATGCAATTTCTGTGTTTCATCGTCAATAAGAAGGTCAGTGGGATACAGTAAAACCAAAGTGAAGCATCGGAATCTAC